>NW_019944803.1:29426-37367 GCF_002910315.2 Salvelinus sp. IW2-2015 | reverse complement strand
CCTCCTCTCCTAACAGAGTCCCAATACCTACTCCCTCTCCCTGAGGTCCCATAACCCTCCTCTCTCCTCACTAGAAGTCCCCCATACACCCTTCCTGCTCCTGACGTCCCATACACATCCTCTCCCCTAACAGAGCTCCCATAACCCTCCTCTCCTAACGATCTCCCTCTACCCTCCTCTCCTAACAGAATCCTAAAACCCGCCTCTCCTGAAAAATCTCCATAACCTCCTCTACCCTCACAGAAAGTCCCCATCACCCTCCTCTCCCTAACAGTCCGGATAACGCCTCCCTCTCCCTAACAGTCCCATAAACCTTCTCCTCTCCCTAACAGAGTCCATAACCTACTACTCCTAACAGAGTCCCATAACCCTCCTCTCCCTCCGCGTCCGCATAACCCTCTCTCCTAATCGAGAGTCCCCATAACCTCTCTCTCCCCTGACAGAGTCCCTATACAAGACCCGTTCTCCTCTCCCTAAACTTAGCAGTCCCATAACCCCTCCTCACCTTCCCTGAGTCCCATAACCCTCCTCTCCTACTCAAGTTCCCCATCAACCTCCCTCTCCCTTAACAGAGTACCCATAAACCTCAGCTCCGTCTGAGTCCATAACTCTCTCCTAACAGAGTCCCATCACCTTCTCTCCTAAAAAACCAGAATCCCATCATACCCTCTTCCCTAACGAATCCCATAACCCTCCTTCCTGAGTCCCCTACCCCTCTCTCCTTCCCCTGAGTCCATAACCCTCCTCTCCTGAGTTCCATAACCCTCCTTCGGCCTAACAGAGTCCTTCTTATACCCTCCTCCTACTCCCTCGACGTCATAACCCTCCTCTCCCTAACAGAGTCCCATAACTCCCTTCCTTTTACCCTACATTATCATTCCCCATATACCTCCTTTTCTCCTAAACAGCAATAAGTCCCAATAACCTCTCTCCAGGTCCAAACCGCCTTCTTCCTGACCAACAATCCATGGAGACGCTTCGGCATTAACTCTCACCTCCTCACCACTTAGACGCTTCACCGCGTACTAAACCGGTCTTCTTCCTCCCCTCTAACCAAGAGGTTCCTATACACTCGCTTTCCCCTCTCATGCGTCTCCTCTACCCAACGTTTCCATTAAAGCTTCCTACATCCCTAACAGAGTACACTATACCCTCCCTTCTCCTACTTCACAGCTAGATCGGCCAGTTCAAACCCTCATTATCGCCTCGCAGTCCATGATAACACACCCGCATCCATAACACTACATCGAGTTCCACTAAACACGCGTTATTTCCCATAATCAGACTCTTCCCTAATCAGAAACCCCTCACATCTCCCTAGAACCAGATACGCTATAATCACTCCCCTCTCCTCTTTACAACTAGAGTCGCATAAGTCCTCTATCCTACATACGTAGTCCCATTACTCCACCCTCTTCCTCGGCGTTCTCTCAAAAGTCCATAACCTCCTCCTCTCCTAACAGAAGTCCCATAACCCTCCTCCCTGCCTCCCTCTCCGTAGTCTTCATAACTCCCCTCCTCTCTCTCCCGCTCACAGAGTCTCATAACCTCCTCTCCTCTAACTAGAGTCCATAACCCCCTCCTTCCCTTCCTTCTCCGTCTTTTTCCTCCGGCGGGTCCTCCCTTTCCACCTGCTCTCTCCATACCGCGTCCACTCTCTATGCGATTCACTCATATAATCCTTTCCTCCTCCTCTCCTAATTCAAGTCATACCCCTCTCTAACACAGGGAATCCATAAACCCTCGCCTCTCCTGTGAGTACAAATCTTCCCATACTTCCCTCTCCTCTCTACTACAGATCACCTCAACGTCCTTCCCTCTCCTTGTAGTTTCATCAGGACGGCTCCTCTCTCCCTACAGTAATCCATAACCCTTCCGCGGTCTCCTAACAGACATCTCAATCCTTTCCCTCTCTACCCTAATCAAGCTCCCATAACTCTCCCTCTTCCCTAAAGAGTCTTATAACCCCTCACTACCTTCCCTAACAGTTCCTCCATAATCCACCTCCTCACGCGTCTTTCCCTCTAACATTTCAGTTCTTCAGTACACTCCCTATTCTCTCTCCCCTCCTAAGGGAGATCCTTCCGCCTACTTACACCCTCCTCTCCCTTTAAACGAGTCGCTCCATAATCACTTCTCCTCCTCCAACCACGAGTAGCCCCATCATATTATCTCTCGCGTTCTTCCTCACAGATATATCCTCATGGAACGGTCGCCTTACTTTTCTCTCCGTTTCCCTATACAGAATCCTCATTTATCCGGGCTCTCCTCTCCAATACATTGTACCGATCTCGACTCCCCATTCAACTACCTGGCCTCCTCTGTCAGAATTCCCATAACTCTCCTCTTCCGTGACACGAGTCCCATATATTCCTCTCGGCCTCTTCTTCTTCCTGACAGCAGTCCCATCAACCTCCTTATCTCTCCTGAACAGAGTTTCCCCATATACCTCGTCCTCCGCTAACAGACAGTCGCCATAACACCCTCCTCTCTTCTAGAGTTCCCATATCCAATCCACTGCCCTCCCTACACAGAGTCCCATAACCTCCTTCCTTCGGGCGCTAACATGAATTCCCATTATCACGCGCTGCCTCTCCCTGAGTTCCTATAACTCGCTCTCTCTCCTAACAGAGTCTCCCATTATACCCGTCGGTCTTCCCTATACAGTAGCGGTACCTCATACCCTCCTCTCCTAACAGAGTCCATCAACCTCCTTTCTGACAGAGTCCCATAACCCTCCTCTCCCTAACGAGTCCATACCTTCCTCTCTCCTGGTCCCATACACCCTCCTCTCCCTACTAGAGTCCATACACCCTCTCCCTAACCGAGTTCCCCATAACCCTTCCCCCTGAGTTCCCATTAACCCTCCTTCCTCCCATTCAGAGTCCCATAAGCTCTCCTCCTTCCTAATAGATATCCCAGTATACCTCCTATTCTACCAGAATCCTATAACCCTGCCTCTCCTAACAAGAATCCATAAACCCTCCTTCGCCTGAGTCCATAACCCTCCTTCGCTAACAGAGTTCCTATGGAACCATATACCCCTCTTCCCTGAATCCAATACAAACCTCCTCTCCCTTACAGAGTCCCATAACTCCTCCTCTCCTGAGTCCCATGAACATCTCTCCCTAACAGATCCATAAACTCCTCTCCCTAACATTCCATACTCTCCTCTCCGCTAAAACAATCCGCATAAACTCCTGCCTCTCTGGCTCCCCTGAGGCTCAGTTTCCCTTCGCGAATACATCTGCATAAGCCTCCTTTCTCCTCCATTCAAGGTCCATAGGACTCGGTCTTCCTCGGTCCTTCCTATTCCAGTCCATAACGTCTCTTCTCCACTAACAGTCCATGGAATCCTTCCCTCTCCCAACAGAGTCCCGATAACCGCTCCTCTTTCCTAACAGAGTCCCATAAACCTCCTTCCTGGAGTTTTGGCCGGTCCATTATTCTTCTTCCTCTCGCTCTCAACTGAGTCCTACTTCTGCTCTCCACTCAACAGAGTCCATAACCTCCTCTCCCTAAACAGTCCATAACCCTCCTCTCTTCCTAACAGAGTCCATAACCGCTCCTCCCTCCGTACACAGATGCCATAACCGCTCCCTCTCCCTGACAGAATCCCAATAACCCTCCTCTCCGAACCAGTCCCCATAACCCTCCTCTCCTAACAGAACATGAACCAATCAAATATGAATGTTTCCTGATTACTATATTTTCATCGGAGGAACAGTCAGGGAATTTCTGTTCTACCAGTGACGATAGTTGTTTGATTCTTTAAAAGGCTTGAATAGTATGTGTTCTACAAATAGATGTTATGACCTTTATGTTTGTAAGACTGGGTTCGTGTGTTCATCTGCTTCTGGTCTGACATAATCTGGTTCTCCGTTTGGACCAGGGTGTGGTGAGGAGAGAGAATCCGATTTTTACTACCTCCCCAAAACAGATTCTTCTGAGGCTTCTATTTAACTGCAGTCACTGACCCTCTTTAATGGCTAAGTGCCCTACTGACAGGAATTATAGGATAATGCTGCCCCCGGTCGGACAGGAGGCGCTTTGCAACGATTCTGTGTTTGCAAACATTTTCGGAACAGTTTGGTGAAGGCCTTTCCGTTTCAGCATGTCATGCCCCTGTGCCACAAAAGAGGTTCCATTAATGAATGGTGTTGTCGAAGTTATTGGTGTGGAGAGAATTTTGACTTGGGGTGAAAAAAACGCCCTGCAAATTAGCCCTGACCTCAAACCCATCGATACACTTTCTGGGATTAAATTTGGAACGCCGACTGTGAGCCATTATTCTCCTTTCGTCCCTGAGTCCCATAACCCTCGGCTCTCCTAACAGATATCCCATAACCCTCCCTCTCGCTCAACAGAGTCCATAACTTTCCTTCTTCTGATCATAACCCTCCTTCCTAATCAGTCTCCACTACCCCTCCCCTCTCCCTTAAACAGTCTCCATAACTCCATCCCCTAACAGCCCCATAACCTCCTATCCTAACAAGTCTCCATACCCTCCTCTTCCACTAATTTAGTCCCATACCTCCTTCCCTGTATCTATGATTTATTCACTCCTCATCCGTAACTACGAATCACATAACCTTCTCGACGCTCTCCTATAAGAGTCCATGAACCCTCCTCTTCTTCTGAGTCCTCATAATCCTCCTCTCTCTAACGAGTAGTCCCATCAATCCCTCTCCCTACCAGAAATCCATAACCTCTTCTCTGACTTCCCATAACCCTTCTCCTGGGTCCCATAACCTCCTTCTCCCCTAACAGAGTCATAACCCTCCTCTCCTGAGTCCATAACCCGTCTTCTCCGGACGTCCATAACTCTGCTCTTCTCCTGATGTCATAACCCTCCTCATCCTGAGTCCATAACCTCCTCCTCGCAGGAGAACCAGCCAATCCCATTGGATTACCCTCCTCTCCTAACTGGTCCCATAACCTCCCTCCCTAACTGAGGTTTCTCATTAACGCTTCCTCCCTCTTACGACTGAGTGTTCCTCATGAACTCTCCATTCTCCCTAATGTTCGAGTCGGCCATAACCCTTTCTTTCTTCCTTCGGCTGTAGGTTCCCATTAACTCTCTTCTTGTTTTTCTCCGGGCTAACAATGGTTTCTCTCGGGGGATACACGCCTTTCTCTTTTTTTTTCCCCTCCCAATTCAGAGTCTTCGGCATAACACTTCCCTCTGGTGTATTAGTGTGTTTCCACTCTGCTTGTTGTGCGTGTCTTTCGCTAACCAGTCCTGTGCTTCCTGGTTATCAGCCAGGAGCCTGGTCTCTTCTTCTTCTGTCCGCACCTTGGGGCGAGCATTTCCTGTTTCCTGTCAGTAGGGCACTTAGCCTTAAGGAGGGTCAGTGACTGCAGTTAAATAGAGGCCTCAGAAGAATCTGTTTGTGGTAGTAATCGGATTCTGTTCCTACCCAACCCTGGTCAATGGAGAGGCATTTCAGAAGAGACAGACTGAAGACTAAAAGTTTAAAATGTCTATTTGTAAAAATACCTATTCAAGATTTAAATCAACATTCTGTCACTAGTAGAGAGAATTCCTACCTTTTCTGATGAAAATATTTTTTTTTAAATCAGATGCATTCATATTGATTGGTCATGTTCAGTTGTAATGATAACTGATTGGTCATGTTGTGATGAGGAGGCAGACTCCTAACTGTTGCATCCTGGGAGCTCCTCCGAGGCCTTGCTCCGAGCGGCAGACTGATTCCTACCAACATGCATTATTCCAGTGTATCTAGAGCAACACCCACTCACGCCCACAAACAGCTTACAAGTCCACACAGACACATTACTTAGCGAGTGGTCCAGAGCACAGATTTATTTTGAAAAAGAACAACTTTGAATCCATCCAGTCTTTACAACACAAGGTACCAATATCAAAATAAGATAYACACACACACACTATATATACACACAAAAGTATGTGGACACCCATTTAAATTAGTGGAATCGGCTATATCAGCCACACCCATTCATAACTGTATAAAAAAAAAAAAATTGAGCACAGCCATGCAATCTCCTTAGACAAACATTGGCAGTAGAGCACCGTCATAGGATGCCACCTTTCCAACAAGTCAGTTCGTCACATTTCTGCCCGGCTAAAGCTGCCCCAGTCAACTGTAAGTGCTGTTATTGTGAAGTGGAAATGTCTAGGAGCAACAACGGCTCAGCCGCGAAGTGGTAGGCCACACAAGCTCACAGAACGGGACCGCCGAGTGCTGAAGCGCGTAAGMATCGTCTGTCCTTGGTTGCAACACTCACTACCGAGTTCCAAACTGCATCTGGAAGCAACGTCATGTTAAGGACTGTTTGTCTGGAGCTTCATGAAATGGGTTTCCATGGCCGAGCACAAGCCTAACATCACCATGCGCAATGCCAAGCGTCGGCTGGAGTGGTGTAAAAGTTCGCCGACTTTTGAGCGTTCTCTGGAGTGATGAGTCACGCTTCACCATCTGGCAGTCCAACGGACGAATCTGGGTTTGACGGATGCCAGGAGAACGCTACCTGCCCCAACACCGCTGTAAAGTTTGGTGGAGGAGGAACAATAGTCTGGGGCTGTTTTTCATGGTTCGGTCTAGGCCCCTCAGTTCCAGTGAAGGGAAAAGTTAACATTACAGCATACAATGACATTCTAGACGATTCTGGTGTTGAAACGTTTTGTCAACAGTTTGGGGAAGGCCATTTCCTGTTTCAGTATGACAAATGCCACCGTGCACAAAGCGAGGTCCATACAGAAATGGTTTGCCGAGATCAGTGTGGAAGAACTTGACTGGTCTGCACAGAGCCCTGACCTCAACCCCATCGAACACCTTTGGGATGAATTGGAACGCCGACTGTGAGCCCAACATCAGTGCCCGACCTCACTAATGATCTTGTGGCTGAATGGAAGCAAGTGCCCGCAGCAATGTTCCAACATCTAGTGGAAAGCCTTCCCAGAAGAGTGGAGGCTGTTATAGCAGCAATGTTCCAACATCTTAGGACCTTCATAATGTACTGCTCTGTCTCTAGGACCTTCTAATAATGTACTGCTCTGTTCTCTAGGACCTTATAAGTACTGCTCTGTTCTCTAGGACCCTTCATAATGTACTGCTCTTCTCTAGACTTCATAGACTGCTTTCTCTAGGACCTTCATAATGTACAATGCTCTGTTCTCTAGGACCTTCATAATGTACTGCTCTGTCCTAGGACCTTCATAAGTACTGCTCTGTTCCCTAGGCCTTCAGCTTCATAATGTACTGCTTGTCCCTAGGACCTTCCAGTCCATTCCATCAAGTGGACACTTCAGGAGAAAGATAGAGATTGGAATGTAGCCTTTACCTTTGTCGACCCAGTAAATTACCCTCGTACAACCACCGGCTCCTGCAAGCTTACATTCGCTTAGCTACACTGACAGCACAGCAGTATCAGTCGCTAATTACAGGCTATAAAATACCTCAAGCACTTCCACAACTACTGCACTGACAGTCACACAGGACACAGCCCCCAGCCTGACAGTGACGGACTAGAGGAGGGAGAGAGGAGGCAGTTCAGTGGGAGGTGGAGGAAGTGATCGCTCCGTGGTGTGAAGAAAAATAGAGTGAGGCTGAGGCATTGTGGATTTATGGTATCCCAAATGGCACCTTATTCCCTATGTATGCTACTTAGACCAGGCATAGGAACTATCCCATATAGTGCACTACTTTGAACCGGAACCCTATTCCCTATATAGTGCACTACTTTAGACCAGAGCCTATGGAACCTATTCCTATTTAGTGCACTACTTTAGACCAGAGCCCATAGAACCTATCCTATATAGTGCACTACTTTAGACAGATACATATAGACCAGATACATTTGGAATAGGGCTCAGTAGTGCACTATAAGGTGATCAGGGCTCTGGTCTATAGTAGTGCACTATTTAGGGATAGGCTCTGGTCTGAAGTAGTGCACTAT
>NW_019944803.1:25640-29401 GCF_002910315.2 Salvelinus sp. IW2-2015 | reverse complement strand
GCATTACATCTGTGGAAAGCCTTCCAGAAGAATGGAGGCTTATAGCAGCAATGTTCCAACATCTAGTGGAATAAGCCTTTCCAGAGAGTGGAGCGTATAGAGCAATGTTCCAACATCTAGTGGAAACGCCTTCCCAGAAGAGTGGAGGCTGTTATAGCAGCAATGTCCCAATCTAGTGGAAAGCCTTCCAGAAGAGTGGAGGCTTCTTAGAGCACAAGGGGGATCAACTCCATATTAATGCCCATGATTTTGAACGAGAGTGTTGGACGAGAAGGTGTCCACATACTTTTGGTCAGTTGTAGTGTACTTAAACATTTAAAATTCGAATTAAATAAATAATATTCAAACAGATCAGATAGCTGAAATAAATACATGTGACTATGAAACATATTCATTCAGCTCACCACTGTGAATAAAGACAGCAGTAATAATCCTGTTGATGCATAATGAGAATGGACATGACATATGACTAACATAATAGTGTATAGTAAATTGACTCATCCGATGCCCTCTGCAGGCACAGGGGTGGTCAACTGCAGGACACAGCCACAGTAAGTATCAGTAGTGCACAATTTAGCGAAAATTTTGCAAAGGAACAAGTTTTTGCACAAAAACAAGCGTTTCTTTTAGGGAAGTTCAGGTTAAATCCCGCCTTGTTTTAAATGTGTTTTATTCGTTCCAGACCTAGTAATATACCCACAGCTGTTCACCCTCTCTCATAGAACAACAAGACTATGGAGAAGACTAATACAATATTATGATCACAAAGTAGGAACATATTAAAGGAATGTTTAAATAACGTTTCTCCTAATGTCATCTTCTCTCGATTTAATAGATAAAAACACGCTAGCAAGCCTCAGGCTTCCTAACAAACATGTTAAAACATCACAACCTCATTGTACGACACATATCAGGCAGCAACTGGAGCCTCTCACCAATGAAAGCATTAGGACTTCAGTCAATGTACTGCTCTGTTCTGCTAAGACCTTCCATAAGTTACTGCTGTCTTGCCTCATCTGTCTGCTCTGTTCCTATAGGACTTTCATTAACATCGTCTGCCTCTGATTCTCTAGGACTAGTACTCTGCATTTTAGGTTCATAACTGTACTGCTACTGTTCTCCTTAGGGATCATGTTACGCTTGTATCCATTGCTTTATAATGTATCGCTCTGTTCTCTACGGGGACCTTCATAATGTACTGTGCTTTGTTCTCTGGACACTTCCATTAAATGTTATCCCTAGCTCTGTTCTCTAGGACCTTGGTTCTCATGGAATGCTATCTTTCTCCCTGTGTTCCTGCACGGATTCTTTCCATTAGAATCGTATTTTCTGATTTTCTGTCACTTGTGGCTCTCCCTTGAAGGGTTAACTGGTCATATGTTTACTGTTCCTTGTTCCTTTTCCCTAGGGGGACTCTTCCATCACAGGTGCTGAACTGCCGGGTGCTCGGGTCGTTTTTCCTTCTAGGCACCAGCCCCTTCACTAGGAGTGGGATAGCTGCCGGGCGCGCGCCTGTATTCCATAGTATCTTTCTTATTTAATGTCTATCTGCTCGTCGTTGTCCCTAGGTAGCCCTGCCTGTCGGCAGCGTCTCAATAACGGTGGTTAGGCTGGCCTCCTCGGTTCCTTGGTAAGGCCACCTTGGTGCCAGTGTCTTCGCATGTGCGCCATTCACGATGTGGATTTCACTACTTCTCGTATGCAGGGGTAACGATCCGTAGGGAGGACGTGGGGACATAGGGTGCTATTAGGGAGGCGTGGTGTTGGCCCTTCCATCAGATGTCGATGGCGATGCCGTGCTTGGTAGAGATCACGTCTCTAGTTCCTGTCAGGTACATGAGCACAGAGCACAGGTGTGGCAGGGTGGCTGTGATGCTCACATACAGCCAATAGGAGATGGGGGCCGTGTTTCCGAACGGACACACCCACAGGCCGTGGCGGACCCCGTCTCGGATGTGGTGTGAKGCCAGGGAGATGAACAACAGCCAGGGTAGAGAG
This sequence comes from Salvelinus sp. IW2-2015, assembly GCF_002910315.2. Classification (NCBI taxonomy): domain Eukaryota; kingdom Metazoa; phylum Chordata; class Actinopteri; order Salmoniformes; family Salmonidae; genus Salvelinus; species Salvelinus sp. IW2-2015. The sequence continues at coordinate 27,403 of NW_019944803.1, read as the reverse complement.
CACCATGAGTCCTTTAGCCTGCCCAGCCACAGCACCAGCCTCAGAGAGAAGCAGAGGACAGGGATGAGAGAGGAGCAGTGGAGGGGGGGGCGGTGGGGCAGGCTGGTGGCTGCCTGGAGGAGGAAACAGGCAGAAAAGATAGGTTATTGTTTATGTTTCTATTCTACATTCCTTTATTAACASTGTGGGCCAGTTTCCCAGACACAGATTAGGCCTAGTACTGAACTAAAGTTATTTCAATGGAGATCTTCATTGATCTTATTAGTCCTAATCGTTTGTCTGTGAACCTTCAGTACACTAATCTATAACTGACGCTGAAAACCAAAAAGGCAGAACGTTACATAAATCTTCCTTACTTTGAGCGACAGAGAGCCAGCCATATAGAAGTGGTCCAGGTCTATAACAGAGGCCAGWATCCCTGCTAAGATAACTTCATAGAAGTCACTCTTCTTCTTGAGGCCAATGACGATAGCCCAGGACCAGAGGCCTATCAGACCATGGGCGGTGTTGTCCAGCACTGCCCGCAGCCACAGGTGCTGTTGGAGTAAGGTCAGCTGCATGACGTGGTCAGACAGCACACAGAAGGCCCCCAGCGCCGTGCTGGCCAGTAGAGAGGCAGAGGAGAAGGTTTGGAGCAGGGCTTGGGCTTTCTCTGTCTCCACGGCCAGGCTCAGGGGCATGGAGCCACCCGTACCACCAGCAGAGGACGATGAGTCCAGCTTGGAGTGATACCCTCGCATGGCGCTTCTGGAGGGAGGAGGTCCACTTCCATAGGAGGTCAGCAACACCTAGCTGGCAAACTAGAAGACAGAATACTGTAAACATAAATTACACAGGATGGAACTAGCTCTAGTCCAGGGTAACATCATAGATAAGGCAGGATGGAACTAGCTCTAGTCCAGGGTAACATCACCAGGGGTAGCATCAAGATAAAGATGGAAACTAGCTTAGTCCTGGGGTGTTTATTGTGACGCGCTACTGATGCTGTGCCTGATAGAAAAGCTCTAGCATCGAGAAACTCTGCAAGTAATTGATCTGACAAGAGAATCGAACTACACTGATGTAGAATTAAAGCATAAAGTCACGGGTGTGTTTTACCTCTCTTTCTCATTTTGATAACTGCTCCTTTAAGAAGTCACTGTGGATCATGATCTAAATAAATGTCTATTCTATGGAATGAGAGATATGTAGGCAGGCCAGGCTCATAGTAACCTGGTTCTATCAAGTGCACACCGTAGCAAAACGTTTAGAAACAGAAGAAAACTAACATTACATTTCTTATTGGACAAGTTCAGTCCCTCTGTTTCAGTCTTCTTCCATTTGGTGCCTTGTGAATAGACCCTGAATAGCCTGACTATACTAGAAGAGGCTATACAATGTGCTAAGTTTCTTCAATCATCTACCATTGTAATCCAAAAGAAAAGTCACTGACATCAATAAAGAGGGTGATCTTTCACAGAGATGCAGACAGGCCTGAATGATGCAGAACAGAATGATGAGAGAGCTATTTGTCCTCCTTGTGACAAGATGTTTGATTGAAGAATACAGATAACTGCCCGTGGGAATTTCTTCTTGCTTTTGTGATGTTTTGTAGTAAACACACACACACACTTGTTAGATGTACAAAATGCAAGCATAGGCAGAATCGACTCATGCATCTGGTGTAGCTGCTAACTAGCCGAAAAGAGTTGTTGTCTGTTTAGGTGGGCAGAAGACTGGGACTAAGAGACCTGCATTGCTTGCGTGTTGTGGTTTAGGCTGGG
>NW_019944803.1:13615-21183 GCF_002910315.2 Salvelinus sp. IW2-2015 | reverse complement strand
AAACAGGCAGAAAAGATAGTTATTGTTTATGTTTCTATTCTACATTCCTTTATTAACACTGTGGGCCAGTTTCCCAGACACAGATTAGGCCTAGTACTGAACTAAAGTTATTTCAATGGAGATCTTCATTAGCTTATTAGTCCTAATCGTTGGTTGAACCTTTAGTACACTAATCTATAACTGACGCTGAAAACCAAAAAGGCAGAACGTTACATAAATCTTCCTTACTTTGAGCGACAGAGAGCCAGCCATATAAGAGTGGTCCAGGTCATAACAGAGGCCAGATCCCTGCTAAATAACTTCATAGAAGTCACTCTTCTTCTTGAGGCCAATGACGATAGCCCAGGACCAGAGGCCTATCAGACATGCGGGGTGTTGTCCAGCACTGCCCGCAGCCACAGGTGCTTGGAGTAAGGTCAGCTGCATGACGTGGTCAGACAAGCACACAGAAGCCCCAGCGCCGTGCGCCAGTAGAGAGCAGAGGAAAATTTGGAGCAGGCTTGGGCTTTCTCTGTCTCCACGGCCAGGCTCAGGGCATGGAGCCACCCGTACCACCACAGAGGACGATGAGTCCAGCTTGGAGTAGATACCCTCGCATGGCGCTTCTGGAGGAGGAGGTCCACTTCCATAGGAGGTCAGCAACACCTAGCTGCAAACTAGAAGACAATACTGTAAACATAAATTACACAATAGGAACTAGCTCTAGTCAGGTAACATCATAGATAAGGCAGGATGGAACTAGCTCTAGTCCAGGGTAACATCATAGATAAAGATGGAACTAGCTCTAGTCCAGGTAACATCATAGATAAGGCACGGATGGAACACTCTAGTCCAGGGTAACACACAGAAGCAGGATGGAACTAGCTCTAGTCCAGGTAACATCACAGATAAGGCAGGATGGAACTAGCTTCTAGTCCAGGGTAACATCAAGATAAGGCAGGATGGAACTAGCTCTAGTCCAGGGTAACATCACAGATAAGGCAGGATGGAACTAGCTCTAGTCCAGGGTAACTCACAGATAAGCAGATCGAACTACTCTACCAGGGTAACATCGAATAGCAGGATGGAACTAGCTCTAGTCCAGGGTAACATCATAGATAAGATGGAACTAGCTCTATCAGTAGGGTAACATCATAGATAAGATGGAACTAGCTCTAGTCCTAGAGGTAACATCATAGATAAGCAGGATGAACTAGCTTAGTCCAGGGAATCATCATAGATAAAGCAGGATGGAACTAGCTCTAGTCCAGGGGTAACATCATCAAGACAGGATGGAACTAGCTCTAGTCCAGGGTAACATCACAACAGGATGGAACTACTCTAGTCCAGGCTAACATCATAGATAAGATGGAACTAGCTCTAGTCCAGTTTTATTGACGTTTATGTGACGCTAGCTGATGCTGTGCCTTGAAGAAAGCTCAACATCAGAAACCTGCAAGTAATTGTCCTGGACCAGAGCTAGAATCGAACCTACACTGATGTAGACTTAAAGCATAAAGTCACGTGGTGTTTTTACCCTCTTTCTCATTTTGATAACTGCTCCTTTAAGAAGTCACTGTGGATCATGATCTCTAAATAAATGTCTATTCTACTGGAACTGAGGATAAATGTAGGCCAGGCTCATAGTAACCTGGGTTCTATTCATCAGTGCACACCGTAGCAAAACGTTTAGAAACAGAAGAAAACTAACATTTACATTTCTTATTGGACAAGTTCAGTCCCTCTCTGTTTCAGTCTTCTTCCATTTGGTGCCTTGTGAATATGACCCTGAATTAGCCTGACTATATACTAGAAGAGGCTATACAATGTGCATAAGTCGTTTCTTCAATTCATCTACCATTTGTACATCCAAAAGAAAAGTCACTGACGTCAATAAAAGGGTTCCACGGAGATGCAGACAGGCCTGAATGATGCAGAACCAGAATGAYGAGAGAGCTATTTGTCTCCTTGTGTGACAAGATGTTTGATTGAAGAATACAGATAACTGCCCGTGGGAATTTCTTCTTGCTTTTGTGATGTTTTGTAGTAAACACACACACACATCTGTTAGATGTACAAAATGCAAGCATAGGCAGAATTCGACTCATGCATCTGGTGTAGCTAGCTAACTAGCCGTGAAAAKAGTTGCTTGTCTGTTTAGGTGGGCAGAAGACTGGGGACTAAGAGACCTGCATTGCTTGCTGTTTGTGGTTTTAGGCTGGGTTTCTGTACAGCACCTTGTAACATCGGCTGATGTAAAAAGGGCTTTATAAAACACATTTGATTGATTGATCTGTGACTAAGAAATAACTACATAGCCTACGTTAGGTAAAAAAATACTTCATTATGTTCAATGTCAAAAAGTTGATATCACGACGTTAACTAGCTAACTAACTATTGGATCACCTTAGACTGTGCAACATCACGTGACAAACAAAATGCGTTATTTTTGCATTGAATCATCTTGAAATACAAAAGTAGATTCATTTAGCTAGCTAGGTAATTTATTAGCTATGTAATGCTARCTAATGACAGCTAGTTAGCTAAGGAATCCCGTACCTATCTGCGAAACGTTATAGACTACAGACAGGTGTTTCATTACCAAGATTTAGCAATGTGATAAGGCCAAAGTTATTGAAATGAAATAACGCCGTTGATCAAAACGACAGCAATATGTGTCACTTACCCCATTGTAGCTAAATTCGTTCATCAACTGTAAACTAGCAACGGTCTGTCCACACAGTTTCTACAGAGGCGCAGYATCACGGGTCTTCCGGGAACGCAAGAGAAACAGAACAAACGGACCAGGCCTGGGTTTGGGGTTTCAGAAGTCAACGAGAGAATTGAAAACTTCTTCAGTAGTTGTTCATTTTCTCTAAATCTAAAATCACAAACTAGATTCGAGTCAATGTATGAAGTAGTTGAACATGATATTATCCACAACCTCGTGAATGTGACAAAATGTTACGTTTTCATTTATGTCAAAAGCAACTTTATATCTACGGACTGCCGTTTATTTGACGGACAGCACATGCGCAGTTCGGCACGATACGACCCGATGACGTRWTTCTACGCMTGAGTTACCGAGGCGACGTCGCCATGACACGTGATCGGGGATTTCTATAGAAGAAGCCGTTTTAGCCTATCTTTATACAGTACTGTCTTTGGTCTGTCTGTGTYTGTCTGTGTATGGTAGGGRAAAAACACACTCCAGKTCCGCCCCGCTTAGAGGGCGTGTACACAAAGACATAATTGGTGGAAAGAGCTGTCAGTAATTTATTACGGAAGAATGAATGTCCAATCATGGACGAGAATGGTCTAACCATGATAATTCGATTATACTTTGTTTGGCATACTGTAAACATATTCTTAAAGGAACATTTCTAATCAAATTAAATCACATTTNAGAATGGTCTAACCATGATAATTCGATTATACTTTGTTTGGCATACTGTAAACATATTCTTAAAGGAACATTTCTAATCAAATTAAATCACATTTTATTGGTCAAATACACATATTTAGCAGATGTTATTGCGGGTGTGGCAAAATGCTTGTGTTCCTAGCTCCAACAGTGCAGTAATATCTAACAATACAGAACAATACACACAAATCTAAAAAGTAAAATAATGGAATAATGGAAATATTAGAACGAGCAATGTAAGAGTCCGGATTATATATACACTGAACATAAATATAAATGCAAAATATAAAATGCTGCTTACATGTTTAATTTTTCCTTCTTAATTAATAACATTGCAAAAATCTGAAACTTTTTGTCCAAAAATGATGCAGAAAAGCTCATCTGTGCCTATTAGACTACTGCAAAGCTCTACTTTCCAGGCAAGCGGATAAAGCACTAAATAAACTTCAGTTAGTGCTAAAACGGCTGCTAGAATCTTGACTAGAACCAAAAAATGTGATTATATTACTCCTCCAGTGTTAGCCTCTCTCCTCTGGCTTCCTGTTAAGGCCAGTGGCGATTTTAGCATGTAAAAAACAAGTGGGATGCTTGCCAGCAGCCACAACACAACACTAAACAATACATTAATAGCGCTATTGCACTAATTGCACTCCCGAATCTATCCTACCACGCCACAGAATCTGCTCCTTTTATTCTCTGTCCCCAACACACTAGACGACCAGTTTTGATAGCCTTTAGCCGTACCCTCATCCTACTCCTCCTCTGTTCCTCGGGTGATGTGAAGGTTATCCCAGGCCCTGAGTGTCCCCAGGCACTCTCATTTATTTACTTTTGTAACTGTAAAAGCCTTGGTTTCATGCATGTTAACATCAGAAGCCTCCTCCCTACGTTTGTTTTACTCACTGCTTTAGCACACTCCGCCAACCCTGATGTCCTTGCCGTGTCTGAATCCTGGCTTAGGAAGGCCACCAAAAATTCTGAGATTTCCATACCCAACTACAACATTTTCCGTTAAGATAGAACTGCCAAATGGGGAGGAGTTGCAATCTACTGCAGAGACAGCCTGCAGAGTTCAATCATGCTATCTAGGTCTATTCCCAAACAGTTCGAGCTTTAATTTAAAAAATGAATCTCTCCAGAAATAAGTCTCTCACCGTTTCCGCTTGTTACAGACCCCCCTCAGCCCCCAGCTGTGCCCTGGACACCATATGTGAATTGATTGCCCCCCATCTATCTTCAGAGTTTGTTCTGTTAGGTGACCTACACTGGGATATGCTTAACACCCCGGCAGTCCTACAATCTAAACTATGCCCTCAATCTCACACAAATTATCAAGGAACACACCAGGTACAACCCTAAATATGTAAACATGGGCACCCTCATAGATATTATCCTGACCAACNCTTTGTTTGGCATACTGTAAACATATTCTTAAAGGAACATTTCTAATCAAATTAAATCACATTTCATTGGTCAAATACACATATTTAGCAGGTGTTATTGCAGGTGTGGCAAAATGCTTGTGTTCCTAGCTCCAACAGTGCAGTAATATCTAACAATACAGAACTACACACAAATCTATAAACTAAAATAATGGAATTTAGAAATATATAAATATTAGAACGAGCAATGTAAGAGTCCGGGTTATATATACACTGAACAAAAATATAAATTCAAAATATAAAATGCTGGTCCCATGTTTATTTTTCCCTTCTTTGTAACATTGCAAAAATCTGAAACATTTTGTCCAAAAATGATGCAGAAAAGCTCATCTGTGCCTATTAGACTACTGCAAAGCTCTACTTTCCAGGCAAGCGGATAAAGCACTAAATAAACCTCAGTTAGTGCTAAAACGGCTGCTAGAATCTTGACTAGAACCAAAAAATGTGATTATATTACTCATCCAGTGTTAGCCTCTCTCCTAAGGCCAGTGGCGATTTTAGCATATAAAAAAACAAGTGGGATGCTTGCCAGCAGCCACAACACAACACTAAACAATACATTAATTGCACTAATTGCACTCCTGAATCTATCCTACCACGCCACAGAATCTGCTTCTTTTATTCTCTGTCCCCAACACACTAGACGACCAGTTTTGATAGCCTTTAGCCGTACCCTCATCCTACTCCTCCTCTGTTCCTCGGGTGATGTGGAGGTTATCCCAGGCCCTGCGTGTCCCCAGGCACTCTCATTTATTTACTTTTGTAACTGTAAAAGCCTTGGTTTCATGCATGTTAACATCAGAAGCCTCCTCCCTAAGTTTGTTTTACTCACTGCTTTAGCACACTCTGCCAACCCTGATGTCCTTGCCGTGTCTGAATCCTGGCTTAGAAAGACCACCAAAAATTCAGACATTTTCATCCCCAATTACAAGATTTTCAGACAAGATAGAACGGCCAAAGGGGGCGGTGTTGCAATCTACTGCAAAGACTGCCTGCAGAGTTCTGTTATACTATCCAGGTCTATTCCCAAACAGTTCGAGCTTTAATTTAAAAAATGAAGGATATTGACCTCATCCCGTCAGTTGAGGATGCCTGGTCGTTCTTTAAAAGTAATTTCCTCACCATCTTAAATAAGCATGCTCCATTCAAAAAATTTAGAGCTAAGAACAGATATAGCCCTTGGTTCACTCCAGACCTGACTGCCCTTGACCAGCACAAAAACTCCCTGTGGCGGACTGCAATAGCATCGAAGAGCCCCCGCGATATGCAACTTTTCAGGGAAGTCAGGAACCAATACACGCAGTCAGTCAGGACAGCAAAGGCCAGCTTTTTCAAGCAGAAATTTGCATCCTGAAGCTCTAACTCCAAATAGTTTAGGGACACTGTAAAGTCCATGGAGAATAAGAGTACCTCCTCCCAGCTGCCCACTGCTCTGAAGCTTGGTAACACGGTCACAACCGATAAATCCACGAAATCGAGAATTTCAACAAGCATTTCTCTACGGCTGGCCAAGCTTTTCACCTGGCTACCCCAACCCCGGCCAAAAGCTCCGCACCCCCCGCAGCTACTTGCCCAAGCCTCCCCAGCTTCTCCTTCACCCAAATCCAGACAGCAGATGTTTTGACAGAGCTGCAAAACCTGGACCGTACAAATTAGCTGGGCTAGACAATCTGGACCCTCTCTTTCTAAAATGATCCGCTGCCATTGTTGCAACCCCTTTTTACCAGTCTGTTCAACCTCTCTTTCGTATCGTCCGAGATCCCTAAAGATTGGAAAGCTGCCGCGGTCATCCCCCTCTTCAAAGGGGGTAACACTCTAGACCCAAACTGTTACAGACCTATATCCGTCCTGCCCTGCCTTTCTAAAGTCTTCGAGAGCTAAAATAATAAACAGAAAACTGACCATTTCGAATCCCACAGTACCTTCTCTGCTGTACAATCCGGTTTCCGAGCTGGTCACGGGTGCTTCTCAGCCATRCTCAAGGTACTAARCGATATCATAACCGCCATCGATAAAAGACAGTACTGTACAGCCGTCTTCATCAACCTGGCCAAGGCTTTCGACTCTGTCAATCACCGTATTCTTATCGGCAGACTCAACAGCCTTGGTTTCTCAAATGACTGCCTCGCCTGGTTCACCAACTACTTCTCATATAGAGTTCAGTGTGTCAAATTGGAGGGTCTGTTGTCCGGACCTCTGGCAGTCTCTATGGGGGTACCACAGGGTTCAATTCTCGGGCCGACAATTTGCTCTGAATATATCAACGATGTTGCTCTAGCTGCGGGTGATTCCCTGATCCACCTCTAAGCAGACGACACCATTCTGTATACATTTGGCCCTTCTTTGGACACTGTGTTAGCAAACCTCCAAACGAGCTTCAATGCCATAAACACTCCTTCCGTGGCTCTTAACTTCTTATGGCTGAAGGGGCAGTATTGAGTAGCTTGGATGAAAGGTGCCCATTGTAAACGGCCAGCTCCTCTGTCTCAGTTGCTAATATATGCATATTATTAGTAGTTTTGGATAGAAAACACTCTAAAGTTTCTAAAACTGTTTGAATTAAGTCTGTGAGATTAACAGAACTCATATGGCAGGCAAAAACCTGAGAAGTTCCACTTCCTGTTTGTATTTTTTCTGGGGGTGCCATATTTTCAACCAAGCTCTCATTCAGATTTCACAACTTAAGTGTTTGCCCTCAGGCCTCTACTCTACTACCACATATA
>NW_019944803.1:3388-12216 GCF_002910315.2 Salvelinus sp. IW2-2015 | reverse complement strand
TGGCTAGAGCTGGCTGGGGGATGGCTGGGGCTGGAATTGGCTGGAGATGGCTGTGGCTGGAGTTGGCTGGGGATGGGGATGTGGATGGCTGGGGCTGGAGTTGGCTTGGGGTGGCTGGGGATGGATGGCTGGAGTTGGATGGGGATGTGGATGACGGGCTGGAGTTGGCTGGGGCTAGGGATTGGCTGGGGCTTTGGATAACTGCGGCTGGGGATGGAGGTGGCTGTGGATGGGGCTGGCTGAGGCTGGCTAGTGCTGGCTGGGGATGGCTGGGAATGGCTGGGGCTGGAGTTTGCTGGAGTTGGCTAGGGCTTGATTTGGCTGGGGCTTGTGTTGGCTTGGGCTTGAGTTGGCTGGTTCTGGGGATAGCTGGGGGTTCGCTGTGGATGGCTTGGGCTGGGGAAGACTGGAGCTGGGGTAGCTGGAGTTGGCTTTGGCTGGGATAGCTGTGGATGGAGAAGCCTGGGGATGGCTGGGGCTGGCGATGGCTGGAGTTGGGGCTGGAGTTAGCTGGGGCTGGGGATGGCTGGAATTGGCTGAGGCTGGAGGTGGGAATGGGGCGTAATTCATCTTTGAAATGGAGAAAAGGATCCTATGTTCTAACTGGATCTAGGCGTTTATAGTCTGACAACAGAAATGTCCCCACACATACAGTGGCAGCTGGGCCAACAACTCAGCAGAGGCTAACTGTTCCCTCAGAGCCACCGACAAGTCAGTCCTCTCAGTAAGAGTCCCTTCATAGTATTGTTCTACTTCAAACAAACACTGCTGGGACATGACATTTACCCGTGGGGGTATTGCTGTCCAGTTCCCGAAACTGAACAGCAGAAAATTAAGAATATGTTCTTAAACTGCTAAAATAATTGGCTAATTTAAAGTTCCTTCTGTAACACTAGAGGGCAGTGCGGGGTGTAGTTACCTTCTGTAACACTAGAGGACAGTGCAGGGTGTAGTTACCTTCTGTAACACTAGAGGGNTTAGTGATTCATTTTATCTCTATTCTGGTTTTTGTGAAGCTATCTTTAGCTGGAAAAAATGGCTTAAATTAACCCCATAGACACTGTGTATTCGGTAGGCCAAGCTTTGAAAAACTACAAACCTCAGATTTCCCACTTCCTGGTTGGATTTTTCTCAGGTTTTCGCCTGCCATATGAGTTCTGTTATACTCACAGACATCATTCAAACAGTTTTAGAAACTTCAGAGTGTTTTTTTTTAATCCAATACTACTAATAATATGCATATATTAGCATCTGGGACAGAGTAGCAGGCAGTTTACTCTGGGCATGCATTTCATGCAAAAGTGAAAATGCAGCCCCCTAACCCAAACACTCCACAGAGCTGGGCTTTACAAGAGTGGCCAGAAAAAAAGACATTGCTTAATTAAGGATCCGCCCCTTTTTTTAAATGTTTTGCCTAAAATGACATACCCAAATCTAACTGCTTGTAGCTCAGGACCTGAAGCAAGGATATGCATATTCTTGGTACCATTTGAAAGGAAACACTTTGAAGTTTGTGGAAATGTGAAAGGAATGTAGAAGAATATAACACAATAGATCTGGTAAAAGAGATATTTTTTTTTTTTGTACCATCTTTGAAATGCAAGAGATAATATAATGATCTAATGTATTATTCCTGCCCAGCTGCAATTTAGATTTTTGCCACTAGATGGCGGCAGTGTATGTGCACAGTTTTAGACTGTTCCAATAAACCATTGCATTTCTGTTCCTAACGTTGTGTCAAGACTGCCCAAATGTGCGTAATTTGTTTATTAATAACTTTTCATGTTCAAAATTCCTCATACAATAGCATGGTATTATTTCACTGTTGTAGCTACTGTAAATTGGACAGTGCAGTTAGAATAACAATAATTTAAGCTTTCTGCCAATATCAGATGTGTCTATGTCCTGGATTTTTTGTTGTTGTTACTTACAACCTCATGCTAATCGCATGCCTACTTTATCTCAACTGTCCTGTATCATACTACTATGGCTGACCCTGTAAAATAACATATTTCAATATAATTTTTTTTACATGTGAACAAGATCATGCTGGAATATAACAAAGTAACTGCCCTCAGTGTTTACTCCCTGGTCCTGCAGCTTCACTCCTGCAGGTCATTATCACTCGGGTCCAACTCTCAGCTTGGAGGAGTTAGAGCTGATTGTTACTGTGGTAAAGTAGGTTTGAGATTTAATATTCACCAGACATTTGGAACTTCTGTAGCTCTCGAGCTATATACCTCAAGCTCTGTTTTAATGAAAAAAAAGGTGTACAACATTGCACGGGTCTTTTTCCCCCCGATTCTGATGAGAGTTTCGTAATCACATGACAGCCTGATGCATCATCAATGTAACTATTTATGAACCATCAATAAAGTACATGATCAGAATATAACATTTCAATAGCTCTTCAACCACATGACCTCATTTCAACTGTCCATTATTCCTTATAATTCTATTTTTATTTATTATGGATCCCCATTAGTTCCTGCCAAGGCAGCAGCTACTCTTCCTGGGGTTTATTATGGATCCCCATTAGTTCCTGCCAAGGCAGCAGCTACTCTTCCTGGGGTTTATTATGGATCGGAAGAGATGACCGACAAATAGTCTTAACACAAATGGATCTCTTTCTAAATGATCGGCGCATTGTTGACCCTTTATACCAATCTGTTCAGCCTTCTTTTGTACGGTGCGAATGATCCCTAAAGCTCGGAAAGCTCGTCGGTCCTTCATCCCCCCTGCTTCAAAGGGGGTAACGACGCTAGACAATATGTTACGTGACCTATATGCCGTCGTGTCCCTGCCTTTAAAGTCTTCGAGATAAATAACAGAAAACTGACATTTCGACCACAGTAAATTCTTGATGTAAATCCGGCTTCCGACTGGTCACGGGTGCTCTCAGCCATATGCAGCTAGATTATATATACGGCCATCGGATAAAAAGACAGTACTGTACCGTCTTATCACATGGCAGGCTTCGGACTCTGTAACACCTATCTTATCGGCGAGACTCAAAGCTTGGTTTTCAAATGACTGCTCGCGCTGTTCATCCATACTATCTTCATATAAGTTAGTGTGTTTAAATTGGAGGGTCGTTGTCCGGACCTCTGAGTCTCTATGTGGTACACAGGGTTAAGATTCCTGGCCGACATATTTGGCTTCTGAAGTGATATAACGGGTGCGTCTAGTCGCGGGTGATGCCTGTGCCACTCTAGCGACGACGACCATCTGTAATAACATTTGGCCCTTTCTTGGTGGAACTGGTGTACGCAAACCTCAACGAGGTTAAGCCGATTACAACCTGCCTGCCGTGGCTATTAACTTCTTGATGCTGAAAGGGGCAGTATGAGTTAGTTGGATGAAAGGTGCCCATTTGTTAAACGGCCATCCTTTCTCAGTGATAATATAGTGCATAATTATTATAGTATTTGGATAGAAAACACTCTAAAGTTTCTAAACGGTTTGAATAAGTTGTGAGATTAACAGAACAATATGCAGCCCCCCAAAGGAGGCAAAAACCTGAAAGTTCCTTCCTGTTTGTATGTTTCTGGGGGGATAGTTTTCAACCAACGCTTATATCAGAATTTCACAACTTAAGTGTTTGCCCCTCCCGCCTACTCTTACACCACATATAATATTACACAAAATCATGTGTAGATGTGTTATGTTATTATGTGTTTGTATGCATTGTCTATGTTTGTGTTGCTTCACAGTCCGTTGTTCCATAATGTGTATTTTTATCTGGTTTTTAATTACGTGATACTGTGATGTTGGAATAGATTTCCATGTAGTCATGGCTCTATGTAGTACTGTGCGCTCCCATAGTTGTCTGACTTTGGACTGTGAGACTCTGTTGGATGTTTGGGTAGGAGTCATGCGTGTGCCGAGCGTAGAGTCAGACGCACCTCGGTGCATTCAACATGTCAATACCTCATTAAAAACAAGTAGCGAGAAGTCAATCTCTCCCCCCAAAAAAACACCTTTATTATAACCAGGTAGGCCAGTTGAGAAAAGTTCATTAACAACTGCGACCTGGCAGAGATAAAGCAAAGCAGTGTGAACAACATCAACACAGAGTTACACATGGAATAAACAAACATACAGTCAATAAACAATAGAAAAAAGAAAGTCTATAACAGTGTGTGCAAATGGCATGAGGAGGTAGGCAATAAATGGGCATATTAGCGAAGTAATACAATTAAGATTAAACTGCGTGATAGATGAGCAGATGATGATGTGCAAGTAGAAATACTGGTGTGCAAAAAAGCAACAATGGGGAAAATTACGAACTCCACGGAGGGCAGTCCCGTATAGACGATACTCTGCCGACCAAGGGTCCGGTGGCTCTCTCAATGTACCGCGATGGACACTGGGCCGTAGGTAATGTTTGACTCTTCCTCTGGCTCAGGGAGCAGGGCTGAATACGCCAGGTATGGGGGGATGGCTGGGGTGGCTGATGGCTGGCTGGGGATGGATGGGGCAGGGGAGGCTGGGATGGCTGGGCGTGGATAATGACTGGGCGTGCTGGTCTGGGGATGCTGGGTCTTGATGGGGAGGGAGGGTAGAATGGAGGATGGGTTGGATGGAGTTGCTGGGTGGCTGGGGCTGGGAGTGGATTATCGGATGGTAGAGATCTGCTGGGGGAGTGCGGCTCTGGGGCTGGGTAATTGGCTGGAGATGACTGTGGCTGGAGGTTGCTTGGGGATGGGGCATGTGAATGCTGGGGGCTGGAGTTGCTGGGGTGACTGGGGATGGATGGCTGGAGTTGGATGGGAGATGTGGATGACGGCTGAGTGAGTTGGCGGCTAGGATGGCTGGGCTCTTGGATAACTGCGGTGGGATGAGGATGCGCTGTGGATGGGGCTGCATGAGGCTAGGCTAGTTGCTGGTGGGGATGGCTGGGAAGGCTGAGGGCTGAGTTCTGGGTGTAGTGCTTGGAGTTGAGTCTTCGGAAGGGGTTCCTTGATGTGTTGCTGGCGGGGAACTTGTTGAGTTGGGGAGCTGAGTTGGCTTTGCTGGAATAGCTGGATGGGAGTGATGCGCTGGGGCTGGCGGATGGACTGGTCTGGGTTGCTGCAGATAGCTGGATGGCGCCTGGGGCTGTGGGGTGGCCGAATGATTGTGGATGCTGGGCTGGGCTGGATTGGTGGCCGGATGTATGGGGCGTATTCATCTTGAAATGGAGAAAAGGATCTATGTTCTAACTGGATCTGGCTTTGATAGTCCTGAAACAAATGTACCACATACCAGTGGCAGCTGGCAACAACTCAGGCAGAGCTAACATGTTCACCTTCAGAGCACCGCGAAAAAGTCAGCTCCTCTCAGTAAGAGTCCCTTCATAGTATTGTTCTAATCTTCAAACAAAACTGGCTGGAACATGGAATTTACCGTCGGGGTATTGGGGCTGTCCAGTTCCCGGAAACGAACAGCAAAATAAGTAGAATATGTTCTTGAAACTGGCTAAAATAGATGGCTCAATTTAAAGTTCTTCTGAACACTAAGAGGCATGCAGTGGACTCAAAAGGGCAGTGAGGGTTGTCACTTCTGTATTAATAGAGGACAGTGCGGGTGTATTAGTATATACCTGAGAGTGCGTGTTATAAACTTAGAGGCCAGGGCAGGTGTATGCTACATTCTTTCAACAGTCAGAGCAGTGCAGGGGTGTAGTTACCTTCTGTAACAAGAGAGGAGTTGGAGGGTGTAGTTACTTCGTAACAGAGGTGAGAGAGGCAGTGGAGGGTGTAGTTATCTGTTACACTAGAGGCAGTGCAGGGTGTAGTAGTTCTGTACAGTGAGAGGGCAGTGCCAGTGGGTAGGTACTTTGTAAGGTAGAAGGGGTAAGGCAGGAGTTACCTTCTGTACAGTAGAGAGCAGTGCAGGGTGGTGTTACTCTTCGTCGTAACGTAGAGAGCAGTGCAGGGTGTAGTTACCTTCTATACACACTAGAGGCAAATGCAGGGTGTAGTTACTTCTATAACACTAGAGGGGCAATGCAGGGTGTAGTTATCTCTGCATGTACACTAAGAGAGGCATGCAGGGTGTAGTTACTTCGTAACAGTAAAGGGCAGTGCAGGTGTAGTTACCTTCTGTAACAGGAGAGCAGTGCAGGGTGTAGTTACCTTCGTACAGTAGAGGCAGTGCAGGGTGTAGTTACATTCTTAAATCTAGAGACAGTGCAGGGTGTAGTTACTTCTGTAACAGTAGAGGGAGCAGTGCAGGGTGTAGTTACCTTCTGTAACATAGGAGGGCAGTGCAGGGTGTAGTTACGCTTCTATAACACTAGAGGGCAGTGCTCAGGGTGTAGTTACCTTCTGTAACAGTAGAGGGCAGTGCAAGGGTGTAGTTACCTTTGTAAACAAGAAGGGAGTGCAGGGTGTAGTTACCTTCTATAACACTAGAGGGTCAGTGCAGGGTGTAGAGTTACCTCTTATACACTAGAGCAGTGCAGGGTGTAGTTACCTCTGTATACAGACTAGAGGCAGTGCAGGGTGTAGTTACCTTTGTAACACTAGAGGCATGCAGGTGTAGGTTACTCTTAAACGATAGAGGGATGCAGGGTGTAGTTACCTTGTATACATAGAGAAGTGCAGGGTGTAGTTACCTTCTGTCACACTAGAGAGGCAGTGCAGGGTTAGGGCTCTGTACAGTAGTAGGATGCAGGTTGTTACCTTCTATAACACTAGAGGACATGCAGGTGTAGTTACCCTTTGTATACATAGAGGCAGTGCAGGTGTAGTTACCTGTATTAACCGGGCGTGCAGGTGTAGTTACTTCTGTAACAGTAGAGGGACGAGGGTGTAGTTACTCTTATAAACCAGAGGACAGAGCAGGTGGACTGTACAAGGAGGGGTGTAGTTACCTTCTAACAGTAGAGAGCAGTGCAGGGTGTAGTACTTCTGTAAAGTAGAGGAGCAGTGCAGGGTGTTATTACTTCGGTAAACAGTAGAGGCAGTGCAAGGGTGTAGTTACCTTCTGTAACAGTAAGAGGGCACAGGGTGTAGTTACCTTCTTAACAGAGCAGTGCAGGGTAGTACTTCTTACAAGAGGGCAGTGCAGGGTGTATTTACCTTCTATAGTACTAGAGGGCAGTGCAGGGTGTAAGTTACTGCTTACACTAAGGCGTGAGGGTAGTACCTTCTATAACCTAGAGGACAGTGCAGGGTGTAGTTACCTTCTATAGAACTAGAGAGGCAGTGCAGGGTGTGTATCTTCTATAAATAGAGTGAGTGCAGGGTGTAGTTACCTTCTATAACAGTAGAGGGCAGTGCAGGGTGAGTTTACCTTCTATAACACTAGAGGACATGCGGGTGTAGTTACCTTCTATAACACTAGAGGGCAGTGCAGGTGTAGTTTACTTCTGTACACTAGAGGCAGTGCAGGGTGTAGTTACCTTCATACACTAGAGGGCAGTGCAGGGTGTAGTTACGTTCTATAACTAAGAGGCCGTGCAGGGTGTAGTTACTTTCTATTAACACTAGAGGGCAGTGCAGGATGGTTCTTATAACACTGAGGCAGTGCAGGTGTAGTTCTTCTATAACAGCTAGAGGAGTGCAGGGGTAGTTCTCTATAACTAGAGGGCAGTGCACGGGTGTATTACCTTCTATAAACACTAGAGGGAGTGCAGGGTGTGTACGTTCTACTATCTTACATAGAGGCAGTGCAAGGGTGTAGTTACCTTCTATAGCACTAGAGGGCAGTGCAGGGTGTAGTTACTTTCTATAACACTAGAGGACAGTGCAGGGTGTAGTTACCTTCTATAACACTAGAGGGAGTGCATAGTGAATAGGGCTGTGTGTTGTACTTTTCTAGTCAGTCCGAAGAGGTGCTGAGGTTTTCTATGCCTAATCTCCAGTAAAACTATGCGGAGGCTGTAAATCTATTCTTAGTGCAGTGTGTAGATCTCTATCAGCCACACGAGGGCAGTACAGTGATGTTGACATGTGTAGATCTCTAATCAGCCACACGAGAGCAGTACAGTGAGTGTACATTGTAGATCTCTAATCAGCCCACACGAGGGCAGTACAGTGATGTTGACGATGTAGAGCTAATCAGCCACACGAGGAGAGTACGTGATGTTGAATGTGTTTAGCTCTCTAACCAGCCCTCAAGAGGGCAGTTACCAGTGATGTTGACAAGTGTAGATGCTTAACACAGCCTCAAGGAGGTAGCTTACACGTGGATTGTTGAATTTGTGTAGCTCTCTCACCAGCCTCAAGAGGGAGTAACGTGATGTTGACAGGTGTGTAGGCTCTAACCAGCCACAAGAGGGAGTAACAGTGATGTTGACTTGTGTTAGCTCCCTACACTCATTGCTCAAAGTGGTCATACAGTTTGATGTTGACATGTGTTAGATCTCATACCAGCCAAGAGGGCAGTAAGTGATGTGCTATGTAATCTACACGAGGAGTGTGTTGCATTGAGCTCGTCTCACCAGCCTCAAGAGGCAGTACAGTGATATGGACATGGTGGTGTAGCTCTCTCAAGCCAGCTCAAAGAGAGGCATACAGTGATTTTACATTGTTGATGTAGCTTTCTAACTAGCTAGAGGAACATATCACGTAATATTGACATGTGTGTAGTCTCTAACACCAGCCTCAAGAGGCAGTACAGTGATGTTTACATGTGTGTAAGCTTCTAACAGCTCTCAAGAGGACAGACAGTAATATTGACATTGTGAGTCTCTCTAACCAGCCAAGAGGGCCAGTACAGTGATGTTGATATTGTTAAAGTGAGTAGAAGGCTGCTGAGCTTCAGTCAAACACAACAGGAAGTGTCTCAGTTGTTGGTTTAACAGTGACAGAACGGCTGTGTCTTAGCTGTCATGGAGA
>NW_019944803.1:0-3363 GCF_002910315.2 Salvelinus sp. IW2-2015 | reverse complement strand
CCCATTAGTTCCTGCCAACGCAGCTACTCTTCCTGGGTTTATTATGGACCCCATTAGTTCCTGCCAAGGCAGCAGCTACTCTTCCTGGGGTTTATTATGGATCCCCATTAGTTCCCTGCCAAGGCCAAGCAGCTACTCTTCCTGGGGTCCAGCAAAAATTAAGGCAGTTATACATTTTTGAAAACGTAAAATACATTCATAACAGATTTCACAACTTAAGTGTTTGCCCTCAGGCCTCTACTCTACTACCACATATATATTACACAAAATCCATGTGTAGATGTGTGTATGTTATTATGTGTTTGTATGCACGTGTCTATGTTTGTGTTGCTTCACAGTCCCCGTTGTTCCATAATGTGTATTTTTATCTGGTTTTTAAGTTACTTGATGTGGAATAGAGTTCCATGTAGTCATGGCTCTATGTAGTACTGTGTGCCTCCCATAGTCTGTTCTGGACTTGGGGACTGTGAAGAACCTCTGTTGATGTCTTGTGGAGTATGCATGGTGTCCGAGCCAGTAGATCAGACCGACACCTCGGTGCATTCAACATGTCAATACCTCTCATAAAAACAAGTAGCGACGAAGTCAATCTCTCCTCCCCCAAAAAAACACCTTTATTTAACCAGGTAGGCCAGTTAGAACAAGTTCTCATTTACAACTGCGACCTGGCCAGATAAAGCAAAGCAGTGTGACACAAACAAACAACACAGAGTTACACATGGAATAAACAAACATACAGTCAATAACACAATAGAAAAAAGAAAGTCTATATACAGTGTGTGCAAATGGCATGAGAGAGGTAGGCAATAAATGGGCCAATTAGCGAAGTAATTACAATTTCGCAGATTAACACTGCGTGATAGATGAGCAGATGATGATGTGCAAGTAGAAATACTGGTGTGCAAAAAAGCAAAAAGTAAATAAAAACAATATGGGATGAGTAGGTAGTTGGATGGGCTATACAGATGGGCTATGTACAGGTACAGTGATCGGTAAGCTGCTCTGACAGCTGACGCTTAAAGTTAGTGAGGGAGATATAAGTCTCCAACTGATTTTGGCAGCAGAGAACTGGAAGAAAGGCATCCAAAGGAGGAGTTGGCTTTGGGATGACCAGTGAAATATACCTGCTGGATCGCGGGTGGGTTTAAAGATGCGGAATGGACTAATTAAAATGGGAGAAAGTTACGAGACTCCACCGGAGGGGCAGGTCCCGCTCCTTATTAGCAGCCCATTGACCGTATGCCTTTCCCGCTTCCAGTTCTCTGCTCCGATGGCCAACAATCAGTTGGGTCCGAGGACTTATATCGTGCCCTCACTAACGCTTTCAATGCGCAGCCGTCACAGAGTGCAGCTTTTACGTATCAACTGGTACGTTACATAGCCCATCTGTAAAAATATGTGCCCAGTCCCACATCTCCTAGCCTGAGCCGTGCATCCCCATTATTGTTTTTATGTTACTTTTTGCTTTTTTGCACCACCCAGGTATTCTCTAACTTGCACATCATACAGCTGCTCATCTATCACGGGGCCCAAGGGTAAAATCTGAGCGAGAATTGTTATGTTGGACCTTAAACTTCCCTGCTCATTACGGGTTGCTCCCCATTTATTGCCCCTCCTCATGCCATTTGCACACCACTTGTATATAGACTTTCTTTTTTCTATGTGTGTTATTGGGAACGGTATGTTTGTTTTATTCCATGTGGAACTCCTGTGTTGTTGTTTGTGTACACTGCTTTTGCTTTATGTTGTTTCAGCCTGTTCATGGATGAAGGAATACAGACAGCTCCCCACTGTATTGCGAGAACGAGTTCACCTAATCTGTCGGCAATAATAATCCTATTATTAGATATTAYACTCCTCGTGGTCTGTGTTAAACTTTGAAGGCTGGTAGTTAACTGCACACATTCTACGTTGCAATATTGTGTTTATTTTTTTGTGTGAATTTGACAGTAAATTTAATCCCCTTTTTATACCTTCACACGCACATAAACCAAGCCTCATGACACCACAATACTCCCAGAAGGCTGTGTGAATGATGAGCAAACAACAGCTTTCTGAAATGTCATTCCCTCCCTGCTTACAATAAATCACAGCAGGTCGTGCCGGGTGGCAACAGGTGGACACCACACACACACACACACACACACAAAGGCTGCCTGGACAGGGTTGTGCTAGAATCACATTATTATAGTGGGGCTGAGTGTGTGTGTGTCCATGTGCCTGAGTGTGTGTGTGTGTGTGTGTGTGTGTGTCCGTACATCCATGTTAGTGTATGAGTGTCTGAGAGTCCTTAGTAGTTTGTGTAATTTAGAAACTACGAACGCCACCTTAAATATGTTGCACAAATTTAATGGACCTCAATGCCTAAATGATGCTGTACCAATTGGTGGGATATCACTGCTGTATGATCTATTGATGGGGTCATCCCAAATGACACCGTATTCCCTATATAGTGCACTACTTTTAACCGGGGGCCATAGGGTATATAGGGAATAGGGTGTATTGAGGGAGGCAACCTAGGAGTCTACTCAGCACCTGCTACTGTCCTTTCTCCTCTCAGACCAGACCCCGTTAACTAACACAGAGCAGCACTGTCAGCTAGCATGGCAGGGACAGAGACAGGGCCTGTGTCACGACTTCCGCCGAAGTCGGTCCCTCTCCTTGTTCGGGCGGCGTTCGACGTCACCGGCCTTCTAGCCATCGCAGATCCACTTTTCATTTTCCATTTGTTTTGTCTTGTCTTACACAACCTGGTTTCATTACTTGTTCATTATTTAACCCTCTGTTCCACCATGTTTGTTTGTGAGTGATTGTTTGGTTTAATTACTTGTTCATTATTTAACCCTCTGTTCCACCATGTTTGTTTGTGAGTGATTGTTTGGTTTCATTACTTGTTCATTATTTAACCCTCTGTTCCACCATGTTTGTTTGTTTGAGTGATTGTTTGTTTGTAATACTGTCCGTTATTGTGGAGCTCGATTTATTGTGTTGTATTTGTTAATATTTGAGTAAATTACGTTTATTACTCATATCTGCTGTCCTGCTTTTGACTCCTCTACACCAGCTACACACAGGCACTATTACAGCCTGCTACTACCAGAAAAGAAACGGCAGCCTGAACAACAGACACACACCAACCAGCCGATGACATGGGACAGTGAATACTTGGTCCAGACGAATCAGATCTCGGAATCAGAACGAAGCTGATCGAACACATTCCACTGCTACAGATTCTGTTCCTGTAGCCGACCGGGGCGAGCACTGGACCGCAGAGAGGTTTGTCCCCATAACCGGGCCTGCCATGTAAAACTGTAATGCATTATACCTGTAAAATCAAAGTTTATGTGTTGTGTACACAGGGTT
>NW_019944802.1:141060-159062 GCF_002910315.2 Salvelinus sp. IW2-2015 | reverse complement strand
ACTTAACACTAGGAACACTTATGATGCAACTCACATAGAACACCATGATGATCACACTAGAACATTAATGGATGACTAACACTAGATCAGGTACGGATGAGAAGCTTGTGATGACTAACACTAAACACTATGATGAACTAACACTAGAACACAATGATGACTAAACTAGAACATTATGATGATACACCTCTGATGATACACTAGAACACTATGATGACTAACACTAGAACATGTGATGAACTACACTAGAACATATGATGACTAAACTAGACCCTATGATGACTACACTAGTGATGATAACATTAGCACACTATGATGACTACACTAAAACATATGAGACTAACACTAGAACCTATGATGATACACTAGAACACTATGATGAAACACTATGATGGACTAACACTATGATGACTAACACTAGAACACTATATGACTAACACTAGAACACAGATGACTAACACTAGAACAGTTATGATGACTAACACTTAGATTGCAGTACGATGATAACACTAGAACACTGGTGATGGACTACCACTAGAAACTATGATGATAACACTGAACACAATGAATGACTAAACTAGATACATTATGATGACTACCGACATGATGACTAACATAGAAATAGGATGACTACACTAGAACACTGTGATGACTACATAGAACACTATGATGACTAACATATGATACTAACTATGATGATAACACTATGATGACTAACACTAGAACACTATGATGATAACACTATGATGACTAACATATGATACTACACTAGAACCATGATGATAAACTGACCACTATGATGATACACTATGATTGAGTTAACACTAGAAACTAATGATGACTAACACTAGAACACTATGCTGACTAACCTAGAAACTGTGATGACTAACATTGAACACTATGATGACTAGCAAATTAGAACTGATAACTACATGTGATGACTAACATATGAAATGACTAAACATTAGAAGGTAAGATGACTAACACTGAACACTATGATGATAACACTAGAACACTAATGAGTGACTACACTATGATGACTAACACTATGATGATAACACTAGAAACTATGATTGACTAACCTAGAACCACTAATGATGAACTACACTTAATGATGATAACATATGATGACTTAACACTGTGATGACTAACCTAAACACTAAATGATGATAACACTATGATGATAACACTGAACAGTATGATTGACTAACACTATGATGACTAGAACTATGATGACTAACACTAGAACAGTATGATGTACTAACACTATGATGATAACACTATGCTGGACTACACTAGAACATATGGTTTGACTTAACAACTAGAACAACTAATGAATGACTAAGCACTAGAACACTATGATGATAACACTGTGATGATAACCTATGATGACTAGACACTAGAACAACTATGATGATAACACTATGATGACTAACTATGGCTGACTAACATAGAACAGTAGTGATGTTATAAACTATGATGATACACTATGATGACTACACTAGAACACTATGCTGACTAACACTAGAAAACTGGGATGACTAAATTAGAACACTATGATGACTACATTAGAACACTATGATGACCTACCATTAGAACAGTTGATGATAACCTATGAATGACTAACACTATGATGAACTAACACTAGAACACTAATGCTGACTAACCTAGAACAACTGTTGTGACTACATTAGAACATCTATGATGACTAACATTAGAAACTATGATGACTAACATTAGAACAGTATGATGACTAACACTAGAAAAATATCTGACTAACACTAGAAAGTATGATGACTAGCACTTAGAACCTATATGACTTACACTATGATGACTACAGTCGATGACTAACACTTGTAATAGTAAATCAACTAATATGTTCTGACTAACACTAGGAACATCTATGATTTGAATAATCTAATATGATGACTAACACTATGATAACTATACACTAGAACACGGATATGACCTACAGTTTACATCTAGAACACTATGATGGATAACACTAGAACATATGATGACTAAAACTATGATGACTAACAAACTTGGAACAGTCTATGAATGAGCGATAAGTTCTACGTGGATATAAAGAGAGATTGTATATTACATCAAGAGACGGGATAGTAGTATCGAATTGGTAGTAGACAGTATTACAACAATGGACAGGATAAGTTAAGGGTTTTAGTAGCCGCATTTAACTAAGGACAAGTTGATCAAGTTGTGTTTAGTATGATTCAGTATTCACATTACTAAGGACAGGATAAGTTTTAGGTAGTAAGAGCAGCATTACAACTAGGACAGGATAAGTTAGGGTAGTATGAAGTCATTTAACTAAGGCAGGATAGTTTAGGTAGTAGACAGCATTATAACTAAGGACAGGATAGTTTCTAGGTAAGTAGACAGCATTATAACTAAGGACAGGATAGAATTTTAGGTAGTAGAAGTATTACAACTAAGGACAGGATAAGTTAGGGTAAGTAGACAGCATTATAACTAAGGAACACGGATATAGTTTAGGTAGTAGACAGTTTTAACCTGTCTAGCCCAGCGTTTCCATAGCGGAACTGCTCCACTTGCCACTGAAAAGGCAAGCGTGCGAAATTCAAAAAATATATTTTTTTAATTATTTAACTTTCACACTTTAACAAGTTCCAATACGGAAATGAAAGATACAACATCTTGTGAATCCAGTCAACAATGTCCCATTTTTAAAATGGTTTTAATCAAGCGAAAACACCACAATATATTTATGATAGGCTCACGCAACCAAATACAAAAAAGGACAGAATTTTTCACAGCACAGGTAGCATGCAAGAAACCAACTAAACTAACCAAGAATCAACAAACAAACCAAGAACAACTTCATCAGAGTGACAGTCCTATAACATGTTTAACATAATCTATGTTTTGTATAGAAACAAAATGTGGCATATTTGAGGGTTACAATCAGTTTTAGATTTGCAGTATCTTATTCACATGCTGTACTATTCTAAAAATAGCACCGAATGCAGCTCAGAGTATTTATAGAGACCAACGTGAAATACCTGGGGTAAGGTTATACTCTCTAAAACAATTTCTGAAAATACATGGTGTACGACAAATTAAAGACAACATCAGCTTTGATTGTGAATCCAGCCAAATATTTCGATTTTTTAAGTGTTTTACAGCGAAAACACATATCGCATTATATTAGCTTACTACCTAGGCCTACCACACAACCGCATTCATTCATCAACGGCACGTTAGCGATAGCAATAGGCACGTTAGCGTTAGCGAATAAACCAGCAAAAGATATTAATTTTCACTAACCTTCATAAACCTTCATCAGATGACAGTCCTATAACATCAGGTTATACATACACTTATGTTTTGTTCGAAAATGTGCATATTTAGAGCTGAGTGGTTATACATTGTGCTAACGTAGCATCTTTTTCCCAGAATCTGCGGATATTTCTATTAGACTCTCAGCTATTCTGACCAAATAACTATTCATAAACATTACAAAAAAATACATGTTGTGTAGGAAATGATAGATACACTAGTTCTTAATGCAATCGCAGTGTTAGAATTCTAAAAAATAACTTAATTACGACATAAGGCTTACGTTATGGCGAGATAGTGCCCAAAACCTGGGCGCAAAACTAATAGTACACAGTTCGACAGATATATGAAATAGCATCATAAAATGGGTCCTACTTTTGATGAGCTTCCATCAGAATGTTGTACAAGAGGTCCTTTGTCGGGAACAATCGTTGTTTGGTTTTAGAACGTCTTTTGTCCCTCTTGAATTAGCAAGCACACTCGCCAAGTGGCGCGAAGCTCTCCTTCCTGAACAAAAGCACACAACGCAACACGCCTAACGTCCCGAATAAATTTCAATAATCTAATAAAACTATATTAAAAACATACTTTACGATGATATTGTCACATGTATCAAATAAAATCAAAGCCGGAGATAGTAGTCGCCTATAACGACAGCTTTCCAGAAGGCAATTCCAGATCCATCCTCGCCCTTTCCAGAAAACAGGAAATGGGTGACACGTCTTTCCAAGAGGATTTATTCCACCTCAGACCAAGATAACCACCCCATTTCTTCTCTCACTGCCTCTTGACATCTAGTGGAACGTGTATGACGTGCATGTATACTAATACGTATCATGCCCATTTATAGGCAGGCCCTAGAACAGAGCATCGTTTTCAGACTTTCCACTTCCTGGTCAGGAAGTTTGCTGCCAAACGAGTTCTGTTTTACTCACAGATATAATTCAAACGGTTTTAGAAACTAGAGAGTGTTTTCTATCCAATAGTAATAATAATATGCATATTGTACGAGCAAGAATTGAGTACGAGGCCGTTTAAATTGGGCACGATTTTCCCCCAAAGTGAAAAAAGCGCCCTCTGTCCTAAACAGGATAAAACTAAGGACAGGATAAGTTAGGGTAGTAGACAGTATTAGAACTAAGGACAGGATAAGTTAGTGTAGTAGACAGTATTAAAACTAAGGACAGTATAAGAAAGGGTAGTAGACAGTATTAAAACTACGTACAGGATAAGTTAGGGTAGTAGACAGTATTAAAACTAAGGACAGGATAAGTTAGGGTAGTAGACAGTATTAAAACTAAGGACAGGATAAGGACAGTGTCACGTTCCTGACCTATTTTATGTTATTTTTGTATATGTTTAGTTGGTCAGGGCGTGAGTTGGGGTGGGCATTGTATGTTTTGTGTTTTCTATGTTTAGGGCACTTGAAATTAGCCTTATATGGTTCTCAATCAGAGACAGGTGTTTGACGTTTTCCTCTGATTGAGAACCATATATAGGTTGGCTGTTCACACTGTTTGTTTGTGGGTGATTGTCTTCTGTGTCTGTGTATGTTGCACCACACGGGACTGTTTCGGTTTGTTTGTTCGTTTGATGTAGTCCGTTCCTGTTCGTGAGTTCTTCGTGCATTTATGTAAGTTCCATGTTCAGGTCTGTCTACGTCGTTTTCTTATTTTGTAGTTTGTTGAAGTGTTTTCGGTTTTCGTCAGTACTTTAATAAACTTAATTATGTATTCACAACCCGCTGCATTTTGGTCCTCCGATCCTTCTCTCCTCTCCTCGTCCGAGGAGGAGGAAGATCTAGACACCCGTTACAGACAGGATAAGTTAGGGTAGTAGACAGTATTAAAACTAAGGACAGGATAAGGACAGGATAAGTTAGGGTAGTAGACAGTATTAAAACTAAGGGCAGGATAATTTAGGGTAGTAGACAGTATTATAACTAAGGGCAGGATAATTCTAGGGTTAGTAGACAGTATTAAAAACTAAGGACAGGATAAGTTAGAGGTAGTAGACAGTATTAGAACTAAGAAAAGTATACGTTAGGGTAGTAGAACAGCAATTTAGAACTAAGGCAGGATAATTTAGGGGTAGTAGACAGTATTACAACTAAGGACAGGATTAGAAAGGTCAGTACACAGCATTAGAACTAAGGACAGGATAAGGACAGGATAAGGACAGGATAAGTTATGGTAGTATTCAGCATTATAACTAAGGACAGGATAAGTTAGCGGTAGTAGGACAGCATTAAACTAGGGCAGAGATAATTTAGGGGTAGTAGACAGTATTAAAACTAAGGACACGGATTAGAAAGGGTAGACACAGCATTAGAACTAAGGACAGGATAAGGACAGGATAAGGACAGGATAAGTTAGGATAATAGACAGTATTGAAACCTAAGGACAGGATAAGAAAGCGGTAGTAGACAGCCATTAGAACTTAAGGGCAGGATAATTTAGGTAGTAGACAGTATGTTTAAAACTAAGACAGGATTAGAAAGGGTAGTACACAGCATTAGAACTAGGACAGGATAAGGACAGGCATAAGTTAGGATAATAGCACAGTATTAAAACTAAGGACAGGATAAGAAAGGCGTAGTAGACAGTATTAGAACTAAGGACAGAGATAAGTTAGCGGTAGTAGACAGTATTAAAACTAAGGACAGGATTAGGAAAGGGTAGTAGACAGCGTTAGAACTAAGGACAGGGATAGGACAGGATAAGGAACAGGATAAGTTATGGTAGTATTCAGCATTTTATAACTAAGGACAGGATAAGTTAGGTAGTAGACAGCATTAGAACTAAGACAGGAATAAGTTAGATAATAGACACATTAGAACATAAGGACAGGATAAGTTAGGAAATAAACAATATTTATAACTAAGGAGCAGGATTAAGGACAGGATAATATAGGCCAGGTAGTCAGACAGTATTAAAAACTAAGACAGGATAAGAAAGGATAATAGACAGCATTAGAACTAAGCCGACAGGATAGGTTAGGGTAGTAGACAGTATTAAAACTAAGGACATGCATAAGTAGGGTAGTAGACAGTATTAAACCTAGGACAGGCATAAGTTAGGAAATAGACAGTATTAAAACTAAGGACAGGATAAGAAAGGATCAATAGACAGCATTAAGAACTTAAGGACAGGGATAGTTAGGGTAGTAGACAGTATTAAAACTAAGGACAGGATAAGTTAGGGTAGTAGACAGTATAAAACTAAGGACAGGATACGTTAGGGTAGTAGACAGCATTAGAACTAAGGACAGGATAATTTAGGATAGTACACAGTATAAAACTAAGGACAGGATAAGTTAGGGTAGTAGACAGTATTAGAACTAAGGACAGGATACGTTAGGTAAGTGTGGACTAGGACTGAGGTGGAATTGGGTTTAGAGTCCTACTTTAACTGGAGAGCTGCAAGAAGTTATGTTCAAAAGTATAATTACATGAAGAGATGTAATGACTTATATTCTTACCTGCTAAAACCAATACAATTATACAGTATCAAACTGTATAACAATATTTTCTGTTTGCCTGCTGTCTGTCTGTCTGTCTGTTCTGTCTGTTCCATCTGTCTGTGCTGTCTGTTCCGTCTGTCTGTTCTGTCTGTTCCGTCTGTCTTTCTGTCTGTTCGGTCTGTTCCATTTGTCCAGCTGTCTATCTGTCTATCTGTCTAGCTCTAATCCCCCACTCCTCTGAAACAGTCAGATGCATTACACAAATGAAAAACAAATGTTGAGGGGGTGGGGATGCAGTGTGCTGTACGAGCAGATATTATTTAAGTGTTCTTGTAAGCCATATAAGATATGAATGTTGTAAAGCTACCTCTGAATATTTAACATCATCAGAGGGAGATAGAGGTGAAGCCCAGGCTGACCACAATACAACAGGGAGAGAGAGCATCATATCCTGACTGGTGATTGCTTTTAAACAACAGAACAATCTGCTGTGTTTATGACATTAAAGTAACAAAGATGCCCTGCTAAAAGCATCTTGTGAGTTAATGGTTACTGTGTAAATAACCCTGATAGTGCTCATAGACCACAACACACTGAATACATTATCAATATATTATTATATTGCCATATAATCATTCAGTCACCTAACCATAACCCTAATGTTGGTCATTTAGCAGACACTCTTATCCAGATCAACTTGTAGTCAGTGCATCAACTTAAAAAAGGTAGCTAGGTAAGACAACCTCAACAAATTGCACTTACAATTAAGCGGGAAATAACCTCTGAATCCAAAAATGTAACAGTAACAAGATCTACACCAAATAAATACATTTTAAAATAAGACATGTATATGGTGAAACACTTTAGATCCACTTCAACACAGAGGAGAAAATATCAATATATTATTATACAGACTGAAGGAAGATTACACATACTGTATTCATATTGTATTCAGACAACAAGCTGAATTAAAATCACAGTAAACAGAACCAGTCAAAAGTTTGGACACACCTACTCATTCAAGGGTTTTTATTTATTTATACTATTTTCTACATTGTAGAACAGTTGACTATGAAATAACACATATGGAATCATATAGTAAACAAAAGTGTTAAACAAATCAATATATATTTTATATTTGACATTCTTCAATGTAGCCACCCTTTGCCTTGATGACAGCTTTGCACACCCCTGGCATTCTCTCAACCAGCTTCATGAAGTAGTCACCTGGAATGCACTTCAATTAACAGGTGTGCGTTGATAAAAGTTCATTATTAAGGATCGGATAATTTTTTAAAATGTTTGCTTAAAATGACATACCCAAATCTAACTGCCTGAAGCTCAGGACCTGAAGCAAGGATTTGCATATTCTTGGTACCATTTGAAATGACCACACTTTGAAGTTTGTGGAAATGTGAAAGGAATGTAGGAGAAAATAACACAATAGATCTGGTAAAAGATCATATAAACACTCATTTTTTTAGTTTGCATCTCATCTTTGAAAGGCAAGAGAAAGGCCATACAATCAGAGAGGAGTTTAGGTGTAATTTAGATTTTGGCCACCAGATGGCAGCAGTGTGTGTGCAAAGTTTCAGTTTGATAAATACTGCTGTCTGACTGTAGAGAGAGTTAGTTTGATAAATACTGCTGTCTGACTGTAGAGAGAGTTAGTTTGATAAATACTGCTGTCTGACTGTAGAGAGAGTTAGGTTGATAAATACTGCTGTCTGACTGTAGAGAGAGTTAGGTTGATAAATACTGCTGAGACTACAGTGTCGCCAATAGACATGACAAGATGGTGCCGATAGACATGCTCGCCTTTTACATTGCTCTTAAAACCTCTTGACGCTAGGGGTCAGATTTTTTTATTTTCTTAAAATATCGTTCCCAAGGTAAACGGACATTTTCTCTGGCCCAGATCGTAGAATATGCATATAATTTACAGATTAGGATAGAAAACACTCCAAAGTTTCCAAAACTGTCAAAATATTGTACAGTATTAGAAACTAAGGACAGGATAAGTTAGGTAGTGAAAGCTTAGAGGACAGGGTTGAGTACATTTAAATATAAGGACCAGTTATAAAAACACGGTATAGACCCAGTATTAAACTACGTACAGGATAAGTTAGCAGGTAGTAGGACAGTATTAAAACTAAGACCAGGATAGTTAGGGTAGTAGACAGTATTAAAACTAAGACAGCGGATAAGGGACCAGTGTCACGTCCTGACTATTTTATTTATTTTTTTATATGTTTTAGTTGCGTCAGCGCGTGAGTTGGAGGCCTGGCATTGTATGTTTTGTGTTTCTATGTTTAGGGCACTTGAAATTAAGCCCTTATATGGTTTCTCAATCACAGAGACAGGTGTTTGACGATCTTTTACCCTCTGATGAGAACACACTCATATAGGATCTGCTGCTGTTCCACACTTGGTGTGTTTGTGCACGGTCTGATTGTCTGTCCCTGTGTCTGTGTATGTTGGCTACCACACGCGACTTGTTTCGGATTTGTTTGTTACGTCTTGATGTAGTCCGTTCCTGCTTTCGTGGATTCTTCGTGCCATTTATTGCTACATTCCCACTGTTCAGGTCTGTCTACGTCGTTTTCTTATTATTGTAGTTTGTTGAAGTGTTTTCGGTTTTTGTCAGTACTTTAATAAACTTAATTATGTAATTCACAAACCCGCTCTGCATTTTGTCCTCCGATCCTTCTCTTCGCTCTCCTCGTCCCGAGGAGGAGGAAGATCTAGACACCGTTACAGACAGGATAAAGTCTACACTAGAGGTAGTAGACACGTATTAAAACTAAGGCACAGGATAAGCGAGACAGGCATAAGTTAGCACGCAACAGGCTAGTACACATTAATTAAAACTAAGGGCAGATAATTAGCGGTAGTAGACAGTATTATAAACTAAGGGCAGGCATTAATTTAGGTAGTAGACAGTATTAAAAAAACTAAGGACAGGATAAGTTAGGGTAAGTAGACAGTATTTAGAACTAATAAAAGTATACCGTCTAGAGGGTAGTAGACAGCATTAGAAACTAAGGCAGGATAATTTAGTGGTAGTAGGACAGTGATTACAACTAAGGAGCAGGATTAGAAGGGTTCAGTACACAGCATTAGAACTAAGGACAGGATAAGGACAGGATAAGGACGGATTATGGAGTATTAGTTTTTATAACTAGACACGTGCTAGGAGATAATAGCATTAAACTAAGCGTATTAGCCTAGTAGACGATTAACTGGACACGGTGACAAGCAGGAACCGCATTGAATCAACGACTACAGATAAGCGATAGAGGTATAGACCAGTAGCGAACTAGACGCTAGCAATAGTAACGATAGAACTAAGGGGCAGGAACTTTAATTTACGGGTAGTGACAGCTATTAAAACTCCAAGGACAGGATTAAACGATGGGTAGTACACAGTCATTTAGAACTCTAAGGTCAGCAGGATAAGGACAGGCATAAGTTAGGATAATAGACAGTATAAACCTAGATACAGGAAAAAACTAGTGCCTAATTGACCTAAGGCCATACCACTAGACGAACAGGGTCAGAAATAGCACGTAAAAGTGTACCGATTAGAAACTAAGGACAGGATAAGGACAGGATAATAGTAAGTAGACAGTAATAAAACTAGACAGGATTAAAGCGAGAGGGTAGTAGACACGATAAAATAACGAAGTAGAGCACGATAGCAAGTAGTATCATGGAGAGTAAAGATATACTAGCGTAGTCACGGACAGTTAAAGAACAGTAAGACAGGCAGAAGTCAGTACGACAGCATGTTAGAACTAAGGACAGCGATCGGAAGGAATAAGGACAGATTAAGTTACGGCAGATCAGCATCCCTATAGTAATCTAAGAGATCATGGCACTATAGTAATAGGAAGATACATGACTAAGGAAAACTAAGATACAATATAGGATACATCACCTTGGAACTAAGAAGACCACGAGATAATTTGGAAATACATATGACTGCAAGGACAGGCACTACACCCACATAACTCAGGAGATGTAGACAGCTACTATTAAAAAACTTACAGCGACAGCATAACCGAAAGTCAGCATAATCATAACAGACATATAGAACTAGAGGACAGGCAGATTCAGCACGCCAGCAGGAGTAGACAGCTACTTAAACACTAAGCGACATGTATAGTTAGCATGGTAGCTAGAACAGATATTAACACCTGAGCGACCAGCGATAAGTTAGAGACTACATAGACAGATGGTATACTAAAATTACTAGCGACAGGATAAGAAAGGATAATAGACAGCAATATAAAACTCAAGACAGGATTAGGTGTAGGGTAGGACAGTATTAAAAACTTAAGACAGGATACAAGACTTAGGCGGTAGTAGACAGTATACCAAAACTAAGGACAACGACGACTACTTACGGTAGTAGACAGCATTAGAACAAGGACAGGATAATTTAGGATAGTACACCAGTATAAAACTAAGGACAGTATAAGTTAGCGGTAGTAGACAGTATATAGAACCTCCAAAGGACCAGGATACGTTAGTAAGTGTGGACTAGACTGAGGTGGAATTGGTTTAGAGTCCTACTTAACTGGAGAGCTGCAAGAAGTTATGTTCCAAAAGTATAATTACATGAAGAGATGTAATGACTATTATTCTTACCTGCCTAAAACCAATACAATTATACAGTATCAAAACTGGTATAACAATATTTTCTTGTTTGCCTGCTGTCTGTCCTGTCTGTCTGTTCTGTCTGTTCCATCTTGTTTGCTGTCTGTTTCGTCTGTCTGTTCTGTCTGTTCCGTCTGTCTTTCTGTCTGTTCGGTCTGTTCCATTGTCCCAGCTGTCTATCTGTCTTATCTGTCTAGCTCTAATCCCCCACTCCTCGTGAAACCAGTCAGATGCATTACACAAATGAAAAACAAATGTTGAGGGGGTGGGGATGCAGTGTGCTGTACGAGCAGATATTATTTTAAGTGTTCTTGTAAGCCATAAAGATATGATGTTGTAAAGCTACCTCTGAATATTTAACATCATCAGAGGGAGATAGAGGTGAAGCCCAGGCTGGACCAATACAACAGGAGAGAGAGCATCATATCCTGACTGGTGATTGCTTTTAAACAACAGAACAATCTGCTGTGTTGTATGACATTAAGTAACAAAAGATGCCCTGCTAAAGCATCTTGTGAGTTAATGGTTACTGTTGTAAATAACCCTGATAGTGCTCATAGGACCACAACACACTGAATACCATTATCAATATATTATTAATATTGCCAATTATAATCGTTCAGTCACCTAACCATAACCCTTAATTGTTGGTCATTTAGCAGACCACTCTTATCCAGATCAACTTTGTAGTCAGTGCATCTCAACTTAAAAAAGCGTAGCTAGGCTAAGACAACCTCAACCAAATGCACTTACAATTAAGCGGGGAAATAACCTCTGAATCCAAAAATGTAACAAGTAACAAGATCTACACCAAATAAATACATTTTAAAATAAGACATGTATATGGTGAAAACACTTTAGATCCACTTCAACACAGGAGGAAAAATATCAATATATTATTATACAGACTGAAGAAGATTACACATACTGGATTCATATTGTTATTCAGACAACAAGCTGAATATAAAATCACAGTAAACAGAAACCAGTCAAAAGTTTTGGACACACCTACTCATTCAAGGTTTTATTATATTTATACTATTTCTACATTGTAGAACAGTTGACTATGAAATAACACATATGGAATCATATAGTAAAACAAAAGTGTTAAAAAACAAATCAATATATATTTTTATATTGACATTCTTTCAATGTAAGCCCACCTTTGCCTTGATGACAAAGCTTTGCAACACCCCTGGCATTCTCTCAACCAGCTTCATGAAGTAGTCACCTGGAATGCACTTCAATTAACAGGTGTTCGTTGATAAAAGTTCATTATTAAGGATCGGATAATTTTTTTAAAATGTTTGCTTAAAATGACATACCCAAATCTAACTGCCTGAAGCTCAGGACCTGAAGCAAGGATTGCATTATTCTTGGTACCATTTGAAATGACCACACTTTGAAGTTTGTGGAAATGTGAAAGGAATGTAGGAGAAAATAACACAATAGATCTGGTAAAAGATCATATAAACACTCATTTTTTTAGTTTGCATCTCATCTTTGAAAGGCAAGAGAAAGCCATACAATCAGAGAGGAGTTTAGGTGTAATTTAGATTTTGGCCACCAGATGGCAGCAGTGTGTGTGCCAAGTTTCAGTTTGATAAATACTGCTGTCTGACTGTAGAGAGAGTTAGTTTGATAAATACTGCTGTCTGACTGTAGAGAGAGTTAGTTTGATAAATACTGCTGTCTGACTGTAGAGAGAGTTAGGTTGATAAATACTGCTGTCTGACTGTAGAGAGAGTTAGGTTGATAAATACTGCTGAGGACTACAGTGTCGCCAATAGACATTGACAAGATGGCTGGCCGATAGACATGCTCGCCTTTTACATTGCTCTAAAACCTCTTGACGCTAGGGGTCAGATTTTTATTTTCTTAAAATATCGTTCCCAAGGTAAACGGGACATTTTCGCTGGCCCAGATCGTAGAATATGCATATAATTTACAGATTAGGATAAAAACACTCCAAAGTTTCCAAAAACTGTCAAAATATTGGTCTGTGAGTATAAACAAAATGTATTTCTGCAACGAAAACCTGAGGAAAAATATAACCCGGAAAGTGATATATATATTTGTTTTTAAATCTGTGTTTCCTGGCCCGTCTTTCTTCCATTTAACTTCTTGCAACTATAGGAGGGGTGCTGTTCCGCATTAGCATATTTGTGTCTCCAAATTAAACTGCCTCGTGCCTAAATTCTTTGATCGTACAATATGCACTATTATTGTTATTATGGATAGAAAACACCTTCTAGTTTCTATAGAAGTTGGAATTTTGTCTCTGAGTGGTACAGAACAATTTCTACAGCACTTTTCATGACAGGGTTCAGATTTCAGAAATTTTACCTCTGATGCTGGGGTCGTTTATAAGGCCACAGTGAATGCTATGAAGAAACCGACACTGCCTACGTCTTTCCTCTGGGTGTCTGTACGTCATCACGTTTCAATGAAGTCGAGGACGTTCACAGCCATTATAAATGACAAAAATGTACAGAGACCGTCCTTTTCTAACGTGCGCCTCAAGCGTGAAGGCCATTCGGACCTGCCTCGTTCCAAATCGTTTTCTAAACAGCAATATTTTCTCCGGTCATGTTTTCAGTCGTTATAGTTGTTAAAAACATCATAATGTAGTTAATTTGAGCCGTTTTATATCAATTTATATATCCGTTTAGTGCGATTTGAGAATTTCTTTGTTGTGCGTTCTGAAAGTTTGGACACACGTTTTAGGGAAGTCGGTCAGTTGGTGGTGGACATTTCGAAGGACAGAAGGACATCTATCGACCAAAAAGACGTTTATAACATAGAAAGGATACAATTGCCCAAGAATATGATGGAAGAAACAGCTCAAAGTAAGCAATATTTAATATGATAAAACCGTGTTTCGTTCGAAATATTTTAAAGCATAATTCCGCCATTTTGATTGGTATAGCTTCACTTGGCCAACCCTGTAATTGAAAAGTAAGGATAAATTTTAAAAATGTAAATCCGCGGTTGCATTAAGAACTAATTTGTCTTTCGATTGCTGTCAACCCTGTATTTTTTAGTCAAGTATATGATTAGCTTTCAATTAAACTAGATCACTCTGATAGATGCGTCAGACATATGAGGCTTGATTTCCTAGTATTTTTATTGTGTAACCACGGTTTTTGTATGGCTAAATATGCACCTTTTCGAACAAACTGTATATGTATATTGCTAAAATGATGTTACAGGAGTGTGTCATCGAAGAATTCTGAGAAGGTTAGTGAAAAATTAATATATTTTGGCGGTTGATTACGTTATAGCGCTCTTTGGCTGGGAATCGATGCTCTGGTAACGTTGTTCATGGCGTTATGCTAACTTATCGATTTATTGTGTTTTCGCTGGAAAAACGCTTAGAAAATCTGAAATATGGTCTGAAATCACAAGAACTGGGTCTTTCCATTGCTATGCCTTTGTCTATTTTTATGAAAATGTTTTATGATGAGTAAAATTGGTCATACACGCTTGCTCTATCTAGTAATTCTAGTCGATTTGTGATGGTGGGTGCAATTGTAAACTGTGATTTCTACCTGAAATATGCCACTTTTTTCTAACAAAAACTATCCTATACCATGAAAATAGTTATCAGACTTCATCTGAAAGAGGTTTTCTTGGTTAGTGGATATCAATATCTTAGTTGAAGCCGAATTGGTGATAGCACCTGAAGGAGTAAGAAACTGATGGAGTTAGAATAGTGGTGTATTTTGCTAACGTGTTTAGCTAATAGATTTACATATTTTGTCTTCCCTGTAAAACATTTTAAAAAATCTGAAATGGTGGCTTTATTCACAAGATGTGTATCTTTTCATCTGGTGTCTTGGACTTGTGATTAATGATATTTTAGATGCTACTATCTACTTCTGAAGCTATGCTAGCTATGCTACATTCAGTGTTGGGGGGTGGGGGGTGCTCCCGGATCCGGTGGTTGATACTCGTGAAAAAGGTTTAAATGGCGGTATCAACCAGATTCCTTTTCCAATGGCTTCCTCAGGCTGTGACCATGCTTTAGACATAGTTTCCAGGCTTTTATTTTGAAAAAATGAACAAGATTTTTCAAAACTAGTCAGGTTGTCACTGAATGTTCCCTGCGCGCGCGCGAGAGGAGCTCTCCATTTCCTTTTTGTCTCTTAATGAAAAGGTTTATGGTCCGGTTGAAATATTATCGATTATCGTTTGTTAAAAACAACCTGAGAATTGATTAAAAAAACATTTGACATGTTTCTACGACCATTACGGATACTTTTTGGGAATTTGTCAAACGGAACAAGGCTTTGGTTTTTCTGAACATAACGCGCATCACAAATTGGGTTTTTGTGATAAAAGTAATATTTATCGAACAAAAAGAACATTAAATTGTGTAATTGGGAGTCTCGTGAGTGCAAACAAGATTATCAAAGTTAAGCGATTCATTTTATTTGCTTTTCTGACTTTCGTGACCAAGTTAACCAAGCTAATAAAGGCTAACTGTTTGTAGCATGATTACTACACTCACAAAAGCTTGGATTTCTTTCGCTTAAAGTATATTTTCCAAATCTGACACGATAGGTGGATTAACATTATACATTTACATTTAAGTCATTTAGCAGACGCTCTTATCCAGAGCGACTAAACAAAATTGGTGCATTCACCTTATGATATCCAGTGGAACAACTCACTTTACAATAGTGCTATCTTAACTCATTTAAGGGGGAGGGGGGGTTAAAGAGGATTACTTTCATCCTATCCTACGTATTCCTTAATGAAGAGGTGGGGTTTCAGGTGCTCCGGAAGGTGGTGATTGGACTCCGCTGACCTGGCGTCGTGAGGGAGTTTGTTCCACCATTGGAGTTGCCAGAGCAGCGAACAGTTTTGACTGGGCTGAGGCGGCGAACTGTACCTCCTCAGAGGTAGGGAGTGCGAGCAGGCCAGAGGGTGGCATTGTAACGCAGTGCCCTTGTTTGGGTGTAGGGTCCTGATCAGAGCCTGAAGGGTACGGAAGTGACCGTTCCCCTCACAGCTCCGTAGGCAAGCACCATGTCTCTTGTACGCGGAATGCGAGCTTCAACTGAAGCCAGTGGAGAGAGCGCGGAGGATGCCGGCAAGACATGACTGGTGACGTGAGGAGAACTTGGTAAGGTTGAACACCAAGACGAGGGGCTGCCGGCGTCTGGATGAGTTTGTAGGGGCGTTTAATGGCACACAGCAGGGAGCCCAGCCAACAGCGAGTATGCAGTAATCCAGACGGGAAGATGACAAGTGCCTGGATTAGGACCTGCCGCCGCTTCCTGTTGTGAGGCAGGGTCGTTACTCTGCGAATGTTGTAGAGCATGAACCTACAGGAACGGCGTCACCTGCCTTGATGTGAGTTGAGAACGACAGGGTGTTGTCCAGGATCACGCCAAGGTTTCTTAGCGCTCTGGGAGGAGGACACAAGGGAGTTGTCAACCGTGATGGCGAGAGATCATGGAACGGGCAGTCCTTCCCCGAGAAGAGCAGCTCGTCTTGCCGAGGTTCAGCTTGAAGGTGGTGATCCGTCATCCACACTGATAGTTCGCCGACATAGCAGAGATGCCGATTCGCCACCTGGTTATCAGGGGGGAAAGGCAGAGATTAATTGTCTTGTGTCGTTCTGCATAGCAATGTACATAGGAGAGGCCATGTGAGGATATGACAGAGCCAAGTGACTTGGTGATAGCGAGAATAGGAGAGGGCCTAGAACAGAGCCCTGGGGCACCAGTGGTGGGAGAAGCACGTGGTCGGAGACAGATTCTCGCCACGCCACCTGGTAGGAGCGACCTGTCAGGTAGACGCAATCCAACGCTGGGCCGCGCCGGAGATTGCCCAACTCGGAGAGGTGGAGAGGAGGATCTTGATGGTTCACAGTATCAAAGGCAGCCGATAGGTCTAGAAGGATGAGAGCAGAGGAGAGAGAGTTAGCTTTAGCAGTGCGGAGCGCCTCCGTGACACAGAGAAGAGCAGTCTCAGTGTGAATGACTAGTCTGAAACCTGACTGATTTGGATCAAGAAGGTCATTCTGAGAGAGATAGCAGGGAGAGCTGGCCAAGGACGGCACGTTCAAGAGTTTTGGAGAGAAAAAGAAAGAAGGGATACTGGTCTGTAGTTTGTGACATCGGAGGGATCGAGTGTAGTGTTTTTCAGAAGGGGTGCAACTCTCGCTCTCTTGAAGACGGAAGGACGTAGCCAGCGTCAAGGATGAGTTGATGAGGAGGTGAGGTAAGGGAGAAGGTCTCCGGAATGGTCTGAGAAAGAGAGAGGGATAGGGTCAAGCGTGGCGTTGTTGGGGTGGCCGGCCGTCAAAAGACGCGAGATTTCATTGGAGAGAGAGGGAGAAAGAGGTCGAAGCACAGGGTAGGGCAGTATGAGAGCGCAGGCAAGCCGAGCGTGGGTGTCGTTTGACTTAGCAAACGAGGATCGGATGTCGTCGACTTCTTTTCAAAATGGTTGACGAGAGTCATCCGCAGAGAGGGAGGAGGGGGAGGAGGGGAGGAGGATTCAGGTGGAGGAGAGAGGTGGCAAAGGAGCTTCCTATGGTAGAT
>NW_019944802.1:116992-141035 GCF_002910315.2 Salvelinus sp. IW2-2015 | reverse complement strand
GTCCGGCTGTGTGAGTATAAACCAAAATGTATTTCTGGCAGACGAAAACCTGAGGAAAAATATAACCCGGAAGTGATATATATATTTGTTTTTAAATCTGTGTTTCCACTGGCCCGTCTTTCTTCCATTTAACTTCTTGCAACTATAGGGGTGCTGTTCCGCATTAGCATATTTGTGTCTCCAAATTAAACTGCCTCGTGCTAAATTCTTGATCGTACAATATGCATATTATTGTTATTATTGGATAGAAAACACCTTCTAGTTTCTATAGAAGTTGGAAATTTTGTCTCTGAGTGGTACAGAACAATTTCTACAGCACTTTTCATGACAGGGTTCAGATTTCAGAAATTTTTACCTCTGATCTGGGGTCGTTTATAAGGCCACAGTGAATGCTATGAAGAAACCGACACTGCCTACGTCTTCCTCTGGGTGTCTGTACGTCATCACGTTTCAATGAAGTCGATGGACGTTCACAACATTATAATGGACAAAAATGTACAGAGACCGTCCTTTCTCAACGTGCGGCCTCAAGCGTGAAGGCCATCGGACTGCCTCGTTCCAAATCGTTTTCTAACCAGCAATATTTTCTCCGGTCATGTTTTCAGTCGTTATAGTTGTTAAAAAACATCATAATGTAGTTAATTTGAGCCGTTTTATATCAATTTATTATTCCGTTTAGTGCGATTTGAGGAATTTCTTTGTTGTGCGTTCTGAAAGTTTGGACACACGTTTTAGGGAAGTCGGTCTGTTGGTGGTGGACATTTCGAAGGACAGAGGACATCTATCGACCAAAAGGACGTTTATAACATAGAAAGGATACAAATTGCCCAAGAATATGATGGAAGAAACAGCTCAAAGTAAGCAATATTTAATATGATAAAACCGTTTTCTGTCGAAATATTTTTAAACGCATTAATTCGCCATTTGTTGGTATAGCTTCACTGGCCAACCCTGTATTGGAAAAGTAAGGATAATTTTAAAAATAAAATCCGCGGTTGCATTAAGAAACTTAATTTGTTCTTTCGATTGCTGTCAACCCTGTATTTTTTAGTCAAGTATATGATTAGCTTTCAATTAAACTAGAATCACTCTGATAGATGACCGTCAGGACATATGAGGGCTTGATTTCTTAGTATTTTTATTGTGTAACCACGGTTTGTTATGGCTAAATTATGCACCCTTTTCGAACAAACTGTATATGTATATTGCTTAAAATGATGTTACAGGAGTGTCATCGAAGAATTCTGAGAAGGTTAGTGAAAAATTAATATATTTTGGCGGTGATTACGTTATAGCGCTCTTTGGCTGGGAATCGATGCTCTGGTAACGTTTGTTCATGTGGTATGCTAACTTATCGATTTATTGTGTTTTCGCCTGGAAAAACGCTTTAGAAAATCTGAAATATGGTCTGAAATCACAAAACTGGGTCTTTCCATTGCTATGCTTTGTCTATTTTTATGAAAATGTTTTATGATGAGTAAATTGGTCATACACGTTGCTCTATCTAGTAATTCTAGTCGATTTGTGTATGGTGGGTGCAATTGTAACTGTGATTTCTACCTGAAATATGCCACTTTTTTCTAACAAAAACTATCCTATACATGAAATATGTTATCAGACTTGTCATCTGAAGAGGTTTTTTCTTGGTTAGTGGATATCAATATCTTAGTTGAGCCGAATTGGTGATAGCACCTGAAGGAGTAAGAAACTGATGGAGTTAGAATAGTGGTGTATTTTGCTAACGTGTTTAGCTAATAGATTTACATATTTTGTCTTCCCTGTAAAACATTTTAAAAATCTGAAATGGTGGCTTTATTCACAAGATGTGTATCTTTCATCTGGTGTCTTGGACTTGTGATTAATGATATTTAGATGCTAACTATCTACTTCTGAAGCTATGCTAGCTTTGCTACATTCAGTGTGTGGGGGGTGGGGGGTGCTCCCGGATCCGTGGGTTGATACTCGTAAAAGGTTAATAAGAGCGGTATCAACCAGATTCCTTTTCCATGAGCTTCCTCAGGCTGTGACCATGCTTCTTAGACATAGTTTCCAGGCTTTTATTTTGAAAAAAAATGAACAAGATTTTTCAAAACTAGTCAGGTGTCCACGAATGTTCCCTGCGCCGCGCGAGAGGAGCTCTCCATTTCCTTTTTGTCTCTTAATGAATAGGTTATGGTGCCGGTTGAAAATTATCGATTATGTTTGTTAAAAACAACCTGAGAATTGATTATAAAAAACATTTGACATGTTTCTACGACCATTACGGATACTTTTTGGAATTTGTCAAACGGAACAAGGCTTTGGTTTTTCTGAACATAACGCGCATCACAAATTGCGGTTTTTTGTGATAAAAGTAATATTTATCGAACAAAAAGAACATTAAATTGTGTAATTGGGAGTCTCGTGGAGTGCAAACAAGATTATCAAAGTGTAAGCGATTCATTTTATTGCTTTTCTGACTTTCGTGACCAAGTTAACCAAAGCTAATAAAGGCTAACTGTCTGTAGCATTGATTACTACACCTCACAAAAGCTTGGATTTCTTTCGCTGTAAAGTATATTTTCCAAATCTGACACGATAGGTGGATTAACATTATACATTTACATTTAAGTCATTTAGCAGACGCTCTTATCCAGAGCGACTAAACAAAATTGGTGCATTCACCTTATGATTATCCAGTGGAACAACCCACTTTACAATAGTGATCTAACTCATTTAAGGGGGAGGGGGGGTTATGTAAAGGAGGGAGTTCCGCGTGATGCTCATCCATGATCTCACGTATCCTCATACATGATCAGGGTGGTGTGGGGTATTCAAGAGGATTCAATTACCGGGAGCAGAGGGTGGGATGCATTGAAGCCTCCACAATGACCTAGCTCCGTAGAAGGGCGAGTTTGTTCCACCATTGGCGGTTGCCCAGTACAGCACTGCGAACAGTCGTGTGTGAGGCTGGGGCTGAGCGTGAGGCAACTTGACCTTACGGCTCGAGGACAAAGAGTAGGAGGCCGACGCCAGCACACGTGTTGCGTGGGGGAGAAGTGAGCGGGAGGCGGCAAGCCTTCACTGTCCGGAAACGCAGTGCCCTTGTGGGTGTAGGGACCTGATCAGAGCCGGAGCATTAGAAGGTGACGGGGAACGGAAGGCCCAAGGAATGTGCCCCGTCTCCTCACCTCATCATCTCCCGGGGGTAGGCCAAGACACCATGAATTCTATATGAGTATATCGGATCTCCTGGAGGGCTGTCAAGCGGGAGAAGCCCAGTGTGACACTGCGAAGAGCGGGGAAATGGAAATGAGACTGCCCAAGCAGAGCGGAGAGGACGCGAACTGAACAATGACAGACGAGCTGAGGGAAGGATGGTATAGCGGCGAACCCAAGATCGAGTGCTTGCATTGTTCGATTCTCAGAATTGAGTTGGTGTGGAGGAGAAGCTGTTTAATGCCACAGTCCAGAGGGAAGATCGCACAGCAATAGACAGGAGGATTGCCCCAAAGCCAAGCAATTTCAGACCACGGGAGCGATGAGGCGAGAGTGGCCTGGATTAGGACCTGCGCCGCTCCGTATCACTTTGAATAAGAGAGGGCCTTATGTCAAGGCAAAGTGGGATGGTCGTATTCTCTACAAGAATTGTTTGCTTAGAGAGAACATGAACACCTCCACAGGATACGGCAACCGGTCACACCTGTCTCGTTCCGTACGTGCAGTTAGAACGACAGATACCCGTGACCAACTTAAAGGTGGGTGTCCAAGGGATCACGCCAAGCGTTCTTAGCTTGCTCCTTGGGAGGAGGAACACAAAGGGAGTTGGACAACCGTTGATGGCGAGGATCATGAACGGGCAGTCCCTTCCCCGGAGAAGAGCAGCTCCGGTCTTGCGAGTTTCAGTCTTGAAGGAGTGGTGATTCCGTCATCCACGGTTAGAGGCAGATGCTTGGAATTTAGAGTGGTAGAAAGTGGCTTTAGCAGCAGAGACAGAAGAGGAGAAAGTAGAGAGGAGGGAGTGAAAGGATGCCAGGTCCGCAGGGAGGCGAGTTTTCCTCCATTTCCGCTCGGCTGCCCGGAGCCCTGTTCTGTTAGCTCGCAGTGAGTCGTCGAGCCACGGAGCAGGAGGGGAGGACCGAGCCGGCCTGGAGGATAGGGGACAACAAGCTAAGCTGTGTTTTGATATATTTCACTTGTGATTGCATGATTATAAATATTTTTAGTAATTTTTTTGCATTTGGTGCCCTGCAATTCTAGCGGTTGTTTAGGAAAATGATCCCGTAAAAGGGATCCGTAGCGCAGAGAAGTTAAGCAATTTAATGTATAATTTTTTGTGTGTGTTATTTCTCACATTATTAGCTCAAGCAGTCCTTTGCATGTGTAAGGGGTGCGTAACTGGTGGCAGCGAATTCAGACGCAGGAGAGCAGAACTGGGTAATAACCGGAGCAGTTTAATATATATATAACCACCGGCATCCAGAATAATAAAGAATGGGTAAAAAAACGTCGCGCACCAGACAGCAATGTGCACAAGCACTTACAACTAACAATACCACACAAAGACATTTGGGGGGAACCGAGGGTTAAATAAACAACATGTAATGAGGGAATGAAAACCAGGTGTGTGGGAAAACAAGACAAAACAAATGTAAAATGAAAAAAGGATCGGCGATGGCTGGAAGACCGGTGACTTCGACCGCCGAACAAGGAGAGGACCCGACTTCGGCAGAAGTCGCGACAGCATGATTACA
Organism: Salvelinus sp. IW2-2015; assembly: GCF_002910315.2. Classification (NCBI taxonomy): domain Eukaryota; kingdom Metazoa; phylum Chordata; class Actinopteri; order Salmoniformes; family Salmonidae; genus Salvelinus; species Salvelinus sp. IW2-2015. Next base: position 136,302 of record NW_019944802.1, on the reverse strand, counting down.
TACAGTCGGAAATAACTTATTGATATTATATTGACGTTGACTCACCAGCATTTCACCAGAAATACGACTCTCCTTAATTGTATCCTTTGTTCCACACCGGAGACTGCTCCAAGACGCCTTTAGTGGAGAAGAGCTTTTGGAGTGGACTCTTAGTCCGACTCAGTTGGCTTGCATACCACCCACCACTTCCAAGTATATTACTAGCTAATTTCCCTGGATGAGGATCTCCTTCTATATCTCCGGATATAAATAATAATCAATACTACATCTATGGGTTAGCCCAACTCGATCAATAACAATGTCACGCCCTGACCATAGTTTGCTTTGTATGTTTCTATGTTTTGTTTGGTCAGGGTGTGATCTGAGTGGGCATTCTATGTTGTATTGTCTAGTTTGTCTGTTTCTGTGTTTGGCCTGATATGGTTCTCAATCAGAGGCAGGTGTTAGTTGTTGTCTCTGATTGGGAACCATATTGAGGTAGCCTGTTTTGTCATTGTGGGTTGTGGGTGATTGTCTATGTTAGTTGCTTGTGTCAGCACATTTCTTATTATAGCTTCACGTTCGTTGTTCGTTTGTTATTTTTGTATAGTTTCGTTAAGTGTTCTCTGTGTTAATAAATATCAAGATGAACACATACCACGCTGCATATTGGTCCTCCGATCCTTCAAACTTCTCCTCCTCAGACGAGGAGGACGACGAGCGTGACAGAATCACCCACCACAACCGGACCAAGCAGCGTGGTATCGGGCAGCAGCGAGTTCTGGACTCCTGGACATGGGAGGAGATTTTGGATGGTAAAGGACCCTGCGCACAGGCTGGGGAATATCGCCGCCCCAAGGCAGAGCTGGAGGCAGCGAAAGCTGAGCGGCGGCGATATGAGGAGGCAGCACAGCAGCGCAACAGGTACGAGAGGCATCCCCCCAAATAATTTGGGGGGAGGGGCACACGGGGAGTGTGGCAGAGTCAGGTTGGAGACCTGAGCTCACTCCTCGTGCGTATTATAAGCAGCACGTTACTGGTCAGGCACCGTGTTATGCGGTTAAGCACACGGTGTCGCCAGTACGTGCCCATAGCCCAGTGCGCTATAGGGCAGCCCCCCGAAAGTGTCATGCTAGTGTGAGCATCCAGCCAGGGCGTATTGTGCCTGCTCAGCATGTCTGGTTTCCGGTACGCCGTTTCGGTCCAGGGTATCCTGCGCCGGCTCTGCGTGCTGTCTCCCTGGGGCGCTGGGAGGGTGCAGTGCGTCCTATGCCTGCGCTCCGCTCGTGCCCGGGCGAATGTGGGAGTGGAGCCCAAGGGAAAGGTGCGCATAGTAGGCACTAGATCTCCAGTGCTCACCCACAGCCCGGTTCAACCTGTGCCTGCACTCTGGAGGGTCCGGGCTAGAGTAGTTATCCAGCCTGGGGGAGTGGTGCCAAGGCTGCGCACCAGAGCTCCAGTGCTCCCCCACAGCCCAGTCCTTCAGGTGCCTCCTCCAAACACCAGGCCTCCTGTAGGTCTCCCCAGTCTGGTGGGTCCTGTGGCAGCCCCACGCACCAGGCTGTCTCTCCATCTCCTCCCTACAGGTGCGTCTGTCTGTCCAGCGCCGCCAGAGTTTCCCGTCTGTCCAGCGCCGCCTGAGCCGTCCGTCTGTCCAGCGCCGTCTGAGCCATCCGTCTGTCCAGCGCCGTCTGAGCCGCCCGTCTGTCCAACGCGCCCATCTGTCCAGCGCGGTCTGAGCCGCCCGCCTGTCCAGCGCGGTGTGAGCCGCTCGTCTGTCCAGCGCCGTGTGAGCCGCCCGTCTGTCCAGCGCGCCCGTCTGTCCAGCGGCGTCTGAGCCGCCCATCTGTCCAGCGCCGTCTGAGCCGCCCGTCTGTCCAGCGCCGTCTGAGCCACCCGTCTGTCCAGCACCGTCTGAGCCGCCCGTCTGTCCTGAGCCGCTAGAGCCGTCCGTCAGTCAGGAGCCACCAGAGCCGTCCGTCAGCCAGGATCTGCGAGAGCCGTCCGTCAGCCAGGAGCCGCCAGAGCCATCCGTCAGTCCGGAGCTGCCCTTCAGTCCAGAGCTGCCCTTCAGTCCGGAGCTGCCCCGCAGTCCGGAGCTGACCCTCAGTCTGGAGCTGCCCCTCAGTCTGCTCGCTGCTCCAAAGAGGTTACGGAAGCAGGCAATGACTATGGTGGAGTGGGGTCCACGTCCCGCACCTGAGCCGCCACCGCGGACAGATGCCCACCCAGACCCTCCTATAGGTTTAAGTTTTGCGGCCGGAGTCCTCACCTTGGGGGGGGGGGGGGTACTCTCACGCCCTGACCATAGTTTGCTTTGTATGTTTATATGTTTTGTTTGGTCAGGGTGTGATCTGAGTGGGCTTTCTATGTCGTATTGTATAGTTTGTCTGTTTTTGTGTGTTTTTGTGTTTGGCCTGATATGGTTCTCAATCAGAGGCAGGTGTTAGTCGTTTTCTCTGATTGGGAACCATATTTAGGTAGCCTGTTTTGTCATTGTGGGTTGTGGGTGATTGTCAATGTTAGTTGCTTGTGTCAGCACATTTCTTATTATAGATTCACGTTCGTTGTTCGTTTGTTATTTTTGTATAGTTTGTGTTCTCTGTGTTAATAAATATCAAGATGAACACATACCACGCTGCATATTGGTCCTCCGATCCTTCAAACTTCTCCTCAGATGAGGAGGAAGACAAACGTGACAAACAATATCATGATATCTTTGGGTTAGCCTAACTCAATCAATAACCCATACCATCAATCAATCACATTTATTTAGAAATCCCTTCTTACATCAGATGATGTCACAAAGTGCTGTACAGAAACCCAGCCTAAAACCCCAAACAGCAAGCAATGCAGGTGTAGAAGCATGGTGGCTTGGAAAATATCCCTAGAAAGGACAGAACCTAGAAAGAAACCTAGAGAGGAACCAGGCTATGAGGGGTGGCTAGTCCTCTTCTGTCTGTGCTGGGTGGAGATTATAACACAACATGGCCAAGATGATAAAATGTTGATAGATGACCAGCAGGGTCAAATAATAATAATCACAGTGGTTGTCGAGGGTGCAACAGGTCAGCACCTCAGGAGTAAATGTCAGTTGGCTTTTCATAGCTTTCCCCGTCCATACAGCCAGCTGGGTTCTCAGAACATCGTGAGGCAGGAATAAAGAATTCTCAACGAAGAAGAGAGTCGGAGGTGTATGTTTCATGATTAACTACTCGTGGTGGGATTTTGTTCACCGTCCTAAAATACCTCACAATCAAATTCCAACCGCATTACCTCCCGAGAGAACTCTCTTTGATTATTGACACAGGCATGTATATTCCTCCTCAAGCTGAAACCATGACTTCTCTCAAGGAACTACATTGGACTTTGTGCAAACTGGAAACCGTATATATTGAGGCCTCATTTAAAGTAGCTGGGGACTTCAAATCTGAAGGAAACCCTATCAAAGTTTTATCAACACACCGCCTGACTGTTCAACGCTGGTCTGATTAATAGGAATCCATGCTTCAAGATTGTTTTGATCACATCCCCCATCACTGTTTGCCTCTGAGAACAACAATAACATTTCATCAGGAAGTGTATAGGGGATGTTCTTCACACTGTGACTATTAAAACCTACCCAAAGCAAAAACCGTGGTTAGGCGGCAGCATTTGCGCAAAACTGAAAGCCTGAACCACCACATTTAACCACGGCAAGGTGACTGGGAATATGGTTGAGTACAAACAGTCCAGTTATGCCCTTCGTAAGGGAATGAAACAGGCAAAACGTCAGTACAGGGACAAAGTAGAGTAGTAATTCAATGGCTCAGACACGAGACTTATGTGGCAGGGACTCCAGACAATCACGGACAAGCTAAACACCTTCCCACGGACTGTGAGCTTCGTTCTTTGTGGCCAATGACAGGAAGACATTTAAACGTGTTAACCCTTGCTAGGCCTCAGAAGATGTGCAAATCAGCTGGCTGGAGTGTTTATGGACATATTCAATCTTTCCATATCCCAGTCTGGTGTCCCCACTTGCTTCAATATGTTCACCATTGCTCCTGTACACAAGAAAGCAAAGGTAACTGAACTAAATGACTACCGCCCCATAGCACTCACTTTTGTCATCATGAAGTGCTTTGAGTGGCTAGTTAATAAGGATCATATCACCTCCACCTTACCCGACACCCGACACCCGACACCCGACACCCTAGACCCACTGCAATTTGCATACCGCCTGAATTGATCCACAGATGACGCAATCGCCATCACACTGTACACTGTCCCATCTGGACAAGAGGAGTACCTACAGTACGTAAGAATGCTGTTCATTAACGACAGCTCAGCCTTCAAAAGCACCTCTTCAACCTCAGGAGGCTGAAGAAATTTGGCTTGGCCCCTTACAACCTCAAACTTTTACAGATGCACCATTGAGAGCATCCTGTCGGGCTGGATCACCGCCTGGTATGGCAACTGCACCGTCTGCAACTGCAAAGCTCTCCAGAGGGTGGTACAGGTCTGCCCAACACATCACCGGGGGCACACTGCCTGAACTCCAGGACATATACTGGACCCTGTGTCACAAGAAGGTCAAGAAGGTTATTAAGGACCTCAACCACCCGAGACAGGACCTGTTCACCCCACTACCATCTAGAAGGCGAGGTCAGTACATGTTGATCAAAGCTGGGAGTGGATGACTGAAAAACAGTTTCTATCTCTATCAGACTGTTAATTAGGGCTAGGCCCATTTATTCTCAATTTCCGCCTGAATGACGTGCCCAAAGTAAACTGCCTGTTGCTCAGGCCCTGAAGCCAAGATATGCATATAATTGGTACCATTGGGAAAAAAACACATTGAAGTTTCTAGAAATGTTAAAATAATGTAGGAGAATATCACACAATAGATATGGTAGGAGAAAATCCAAAGAAAAACCAACAGGATTGTTTTTTTGAGAGATACTTCCCACTGTAAGAGGATGGTCTAAGGGCATTCTGAAAATTTGCTCTCGGGATGCAATTCCTATGGCTTCCCCAAGATGTCAGCAGTCTATGTTCAAGGTTCCAGGCTTGTAACTTCCAAAACAAATAAGAAATATCAGTTTTAGTACAGGGACACATACTTGGAAATATGTGTTTGCGCCCACCATGAAGAAAGGATGCACCTCCTACTGAACATACTTCTTTCTGTAAGAAATATTATAGTTTGATTACATTTTAGGGTATCTGAGGATTAAATAGAAACTTATTTTCACTTGTTGAATCGTTTATTGGTAGATTTTCGGATTCCATCCTGCATGTTGAACGAGTGGATTACTCAAATCGATGGCGCCAACCAAACTGACTTTTTGGGATATAAAAATAATTTTATCTAACAAAACGACACTACATGTTATAGCTGGGACCCTTTGGATGACAAATCAGAGGAAGATTTTCAAAAAGTGAATATTTAATCACTTTGTGAATTTATGAAACCTGTGCCGGTGGAAAAATATTTTGATGTGAGGTGCCGTCCTCAAACATTCGCATGGCATGCTTTCGCTGTAATGGCTGTAAATCGGACAGTGCAGTTAGATTAACCAGAATTTAAGCTTTCAACCGATATAAGACACTTGTATGTCCCTAAATGTTTAATATCCATAATTTTTATGATTATTTATTTGAATTGCACGCCCTCTAGTTTCACCGGAAGTTGTCCTGCTAGAGGGACGCCTAGCCTTAAGAAGTTTTAAATAGCCAACACTCTCCGGCCTCCACCCAGTACCATGCCTTGGCCTTAGTCACTCTCACTAGCCGGCTACCACCCGGTTACTCTGCCCTGCACCTTAGAGGTAGTTGACCTATGTACATAGTCCTTGAACACTGGTCACTTTAATAATGTGACCTACTGTTTTACCCATTTAATATGTATATACTGCTTGTTGAACATCTCAATCCAAAATCATGGCCATTAATTTGGAGTTAGTCCCCCCTTTGCTGTTATAGCAGTGAGGGGGAGAGTGAGGGGGAGGCGAGGGGGAGGGCGAGGATCACCTGGAGCAGAAGGAGATGGATGGGTGTTGTGACCTGCCTTCGAGGGGACTATGCTTATTTACACACAGCACCCCTGGAAGGAGAGGGAGATACCACGCACTCACAACATTCTATTTCTATTGATCTTTCACTATATGGTTTATAATGTTGTTGTCTTGAATAAGATTCCAACTGACTTCTCCAAATGAAACAAGTATTATTACCGGCTCTATTCAATCTGCTGAAGAAATACAGATTTCACAATATAACTGTAAAGGTAATTTCCCATCTACAAGTAACTGCCAAAATAATGGAATCGCCAACATAAAGTCTCTTAATAGAGACCACCAGCCAGAACAGATTCAATGCACCTTGGCATAGATTCTACAAGTGTCTGGAACTCTAGTGGAGGGATGAGACACCATTCTTCCACGAAAGATTCAATATTTTGGTGTTTTGCTGATGGTGGTGGAATTTGCGGTCTTATACGCAGCTATGGATTCTCCCATAAACTGGGATCTGGAGACTGAGATGGCCATGGTTTACATCAAGCCATTCAGTGACCACTTGTGCCCTGTGGATGGGGAACATTGTCATCCTATAGGGGCATAGCCATGGTAGCCAAAATAATGGCCCATCATTTTTATACATGACCCTAAGCATGATGGGATTGTAATTGCTTAATTAACTCAGCAAGCATCAAGCTTTCTGTACACAGTACTGTGTATCCCTAATTTACTCTAGTGTAATACCCTAAGCCTAACCATAACCCTAACCATAACCCTTATTCTAACCAGAACCATAACCCTAACCCTCTAATGAAGGATCTGTTTTATAATGGTGGTTAATATAACATAATCAAATCGTATTTGTCACATGTGCCAAATACAACAGGTGTAGGTAGACCTTACAGTGAAATGCTTACTTACAGACCCTTAACCAACAATGTAGTTTGAAGAAAAATACCTAAAGAAAAATAACTATATTACAGGGGGTACCAGTACAGAGTCAATGTGGAGGCTATATACAGGGGATACCAGTACAGAGTCAATGTGGAGGCTATATACAGGGGTACCGGTATAGAGTCAATGTGGAGGCTATATACAGGGTCAATGTGGAGGCTATATACAGGGGTACCGGTATAGAGTCAATGTGGAGACTATATACAGGTTGGTACAGGTACAGAGTCATGTGGAGGCTATATACGGGTACTTGTACAGAGTCAATGTGGAGGCTAATATACAGGGTGTACCAGTACAGAGTCATGTGGAGGCTATACTAAGGGTGGTACCGGTACAGCGTCAATGTGGAGGCGTTATACAAACGGGGTACCGGTAAAGTCAATGTGGAACTATTACAGGGTTACTGTAAGAGTCAATAGTGGAGCATATTCCCAGGTGTTACAGTACCCAGAGTTCCCAATTGGAGGCTATATACCAGATGTTAGGTTACCAGAGCCAATGTGGAGGCTATATAAAGGATACCAGTAATGACGTCTATATACAGAGTCCAATGTGGAGGCTAATACCAGGACGTACAGAGTCCAATGCTGGAGAGCCTATTACAGGTGTCGGTACAGAGTAAATGTGGAGCTATTATAAGGGTACAGTAAGTTGTAATGTGGAGATATATACAGGTGGTATGGTACAGAGTAAGTTGGAGACGTATTCCAGGGGGACGTAAGAGTCCATGTTTGGAGGCTAGTTACCTGGGGTAAGTACAGAGTCTGTGGGGCCTTAACAGGGTGGTACAGTAAGAGAATGTGGAGGTATATACAGGGTGTTAGGGTACAGAGTCAATGGGGGGTTATAGAAGGATACATACAGGTAATGTGGGGCTATTACAGGGGTAGTTATAGAGTCAATGTGGAGGTATTACCAGGGGGTACTACAGAGTCAATGTGTTAGGTATATACAGGCGGTAGTATAGAGTCCAAGTGGAGCTATTTACAGGGGTACCTTTACAGAGTAATGTGGAGGCCTATTACAGGGATACAGTATCGAGTAATGTGGAGATATACAGGGGTACGGTAAGAGTAAGTGAGTATATAAGGGTACGGTATAGGATAATGTTGAAGGCTATATAACCCGGGTAGGTATAGAGTAATGTGGGGGGAGGGAAGTTGAGGTAATATGTACATGTAGGTAGAGTTATTAAAGTGACTTATGCATTGATAATAACAGAGTAGCAGCGGCGTAAAAGAGGGGGGGGGGCAATGCAAATAGTCTGGGTAGCTATTTGATTAGATGTTCAGTAGTCATATGGCTTGTAGAAGCTGTTAAGAAGCCTCTTGGACCTAGACTTGGAGCTCCAGTAACGCTTGGTACCACTTGCCGTGCGGTAGCAGAGAGAACAGTCTATGACTAGGGTCCAAGAGGCTTTAGTGTTTGTTGTTATTTCAAGTGTACTGTGGACATTATACCATCAACTCAGAGAGAGGCAGGTCTTAGACTAACCCTAACCGTAACCCTCTGATGAATGACCTGATGGTATAATGGTGATTTATGGAACATAACACCTGTGACCCAGAGAAGAGAAGATACCAGATGAGGAATCAGTGGTTAAGGATAAACATAATACTTTACTGAGAAAGGATCACAGTACACTTGAAAAAACAACAAACATGAAGTCTCGAAAACTCGCTCAGAAAACGAATGCACACGGTAAACAATTCACGTTCTACAAATGATAACATAAAACACACCTCTTTTAACTTTTTAAATCGTAATGAGTAAATTGGACACACCTAAGTGTTGTTAAATGTTGAATAAACTGATAAAACTCGGTTGAAAAAACCTACTTTATGATGTTTTTCTCATATGTATCAAATAAAATCAGAGCCGGAGATATTCGCCGTGTATACTGAACGCTTTTCAGAAGACAATGTCGAGGTCCCCCGCGCGCCGTCGAATACAAAAGAAAATACCGGACCTGTCACTCCAAAAGCTCTTATTCGGCCTCAGATCAAGCTAGACACCCCATTCAACCTTCCACTGCCTGTTGACATCTAGTGGAAGGTGTATGAAGTGCATACATACCGATAAATAAATGCCAGTTGAATAGGCAGGCCCTGAAACAGAGCCTCGTTTTCAGATTTTTCACTTCCTGTATGGAAGTTTGCTGCCAAATGAGTTCTGTTTTACTCACAGATATAATTCAAACAGTTTTAGAAACTTGAGAGTGTTTTCTATCCAATAGTAATAATAATATGCGTATTGTATGATCTAGAACAGAGTATGAGGCCATTTAATTTGGGCACGATTTTTTCCAAAGTGAAAACAGCGCCCCCCTATTGACAAGAAGTTAAAGTGTACTGTTAGCTAGCTAGCTAACGTTAGCTGGCTGGCTCCATAGCGGACATTATTATTTGTTTCCCAGAGCTGTTTGCTTTCTAGTTAGAGACAAATGTTAGGCATTGACTGGACTTTGTTCATTGTTGTTTAACTAGCTAACGTTAGCTGGCTGGCTCGTTAGATAACGTTACGTGATGTGTGTACAACAAACGTTGGATATGGCAAGTGTCATTAGACGTCAGCAAAAAAGCGTAATGGGTGTAGACAAAGAAAAGCTCTTTACTAGATACCAAAAAATTCAAAAAAGGCGATTTTCTCAAAAGTTGATCGATATTACAAATTTATGAACTTTCAAAGCAGAATTACAGCAGAGCGCTGGTGTCGATGCCATCGATTTGCACAGGAACCATCGGATGGGCGTAACTCGGCATCCGGATTACCCCAGAGCTGGGTGATGCGAAGTGCATGGCCTCCTCCCGGCCGGGACAGCTCCATGCAAGGTGCCCCGGCTCACTCATAGCAGCGTCTCTGATCTCGGTCCAGCAGCCGCCGACGTTGTTTGGTTTGGGTCCCGCTCTCGCTAGCGGAACCCCAGTTCTAGACAGGTTAATGCAACCGCTGTGTCAGATTTAAAACAAACTTTACGGAAAAGCACACCATGCTATAATCTGAGTACAGCGCTCAGAGCCCAAATAAGCCATAAAGATATCCGCCATGTTTTGGAGTCAACAGAAGTCAGAAATAGCATTATAAATATTCACTTACCTATGTTGATCTTTATCAGAATGTACTCCCAGGAATCCCAGTTCCACAATAAATGTTTGTTTTTGTTCGATATAGTCCATCATTTATGTCCAAATACCTTCATTTTGTTTGCGTGTTCAGACCAGTAATCCAAATTCATGACGCACAGTTCAGACGAAAAGTCAAACAATTCCATTACAGTTCGTAGAAACATGTCAAATGATGTATAGAATCAATCTTTTGGATGTTTTTAACATAAATCTTCAATAATGTTTCAACCGGAGAATTCTTTTGTTTTCAGAAATGCGATGGAAAGCAGTTCGCTCCCACGTGAGCGCACATGTTCAGCTCATGCCAGACACCTGACTCAAAGAGCTCTCCTTCCCTCATTCTTCACAGTAGAAGTATCAAACAAGGTTCTAAAGACTGTTGACATCTAGTGGAAGCCTTAAGAAGTGCAATATGACCAATATCCCACTGTAAATTGGATAGGCAAACCTACAAACCTCAGATTTCCCACTTCCTGTTTGGATTTTATCTCAGGTTTTTGCCTGCCATATAAGTTAAATTATACTCACAGATATCATTCAAACAGTTTTAGAAAATGCAGTGTGTTTTCTATCCAAATTGACTAATAATATGCATATCTTAGCCTCTGATCCTGAGTAGCAGGCAGTTTACTCTGGGCACCTTTTCATCCAAGCTACTCAATACTGCCACCCAGCCATAAGAAGTTAATAACTGAACCAGGAACTGATTCGGGCCAGACTCCTGAGCCATCCTCCCTACCAGTCTGCGGTGTTGTTGGTGCTGCTCCTCCAGTGCTCCTGGAGAGTCTGTTGCTTCTGCTGGTTAAGGATAAGCTGAGCCACCAGCTCCTCCATGGTAATCTCTGTACGCTCGACCCCGCGGCACCCAAAGCTATTGAGAAGCCCGCATTCTCCACTTAATGTGGTAAACCATGGGTGTTTGGTTGAGCGTGCAGAGATTCACACAGAGACAGGGAGGCTTTAGTCCGCGAAAACATCTTTACTAAGACAGAAAATAAATATAACAAGGAAAATCACTTAGGTTTTGCTCAGTCATTCTTCTCTCCTTTAGCTCGGTGTCTGTCTCTCCCCGTTCTCTCCTTTCGCTTGGTGTCTGTCTCTCCCCGTTCTCTCCTTTCGCTTGGTGTCTGTCTCTCCTCGTTCTCTCCTTTCGCTTGGTGTCTGTCTCTCCCCGTTCTCTCCTTTCGCTTGGTGTCTGTCTCTCCCCGTCTCTCGTTTCGCCTTCGGTTCTCGTTCGCTCCTTTCCGGGTTCTCTCCTTTCGCTTGGTGTCCGTCTCTCTCCGTTTCTCCTTTCGCTTGCTGTCTGGTCTCTCCCCGTTCTCTCCTTTCGCTTGGTGTCTGTCTCTCCCAGTTTCTCTCCTTTCGCTTGGTGTCTGTCTCTCCCGTTCTCTCCTTTCGCTTGGGTCGTCTCTCCCCATTCTCTCCGTTCGCTTGGTTCTTGTCTCTCCCCGTTCTCTCCTTTCGCTTGGTGTCTGTCTCTCCCCTTTCTCTCTTTCGCTTGGTGTCTCGTCTCTCTCGCCGTTCCTCCTTTCGCTTGTGTCTGTCTCTCCCCGTTCTCTCCTTTCGCTTGGTGTCTGTCTCTCCCCGTTCTCTCCTTTCGCTTGGTGTCTGTCTCTCCCCGTTCTCTCTTTCGCTTGGTGGTCTGCGTCTCTCCCCGTTCTCTCCTTTCGCTCTTGGTCTGTCTCTCCCCGTTCTCTCCTTTCGCTTAGTGTCCGTCTCTCTCCGTTCTCTCCTTTCGCTTGGTGTCTGTCTCTCCCCGTTCGTCTCCTTTTCGCCTTGGTGTCGGTCTCTCCCTCTCTCCTTTGCTGTCGCCTCTCTCCGTTCTCTCCTTTCGCTTGGTGTCTGTCTCTCCCCGTTCCCCTTTTCGCTCGGTCTGCGTCTCTCCCCATTTTTCTCTCCTTTCGCTTGGTGTCGGTCTCTCCCCGTTCTCTCCTTTCGCTTGGTGTCGGTCTCTCCCCATTCTCTCCTTTCGCTTGGTGTCGGTCTCTCCCCGTTCTCTCCTTTCGCTTGGTGTCGGTCTCTCCCCGTTCTCTCCCGCGGTGTGCCACCGTGATCCTTTTATTTGGCCTCCCCGGCTGGTTGGGTAGACCTCCTGGGATACCACAGCACGTTCCTCTGAGGCTGAACAGTGGGAGTCTACAGAGGATGGTAAACCTGTTCTTTTGGCCAATACCGTCATTTCGCCGAGTTCTTGTCATGCCAGGTCCGTGCATGAGGAGAAAGATGTTCCTGGTCCCGACGATTGCATACTGCAGGGTAGATTGAAACATTCAGAGACACTGGATATTTTAGACAGCCTTCTCGCTCATCTACCTGTTGATGGGCAGGAAGAGATGGTCAGTCTGATTCAGAGATTTCCAGGTTTGTTTTCTGATACACCTACACGTACAAACTTAATAGAACACGAAATTGACATTGGAGATGCTGACCCCATTTGTCAGCGGTTCTATAGTTTCTTCAGAGAAACTGCGTTGTCTGGATGCTGAGGTCAGGTACATGCTGAAGAGTGATATAGCAGAGGCTTCTTTCTCCAGATGGGCTTCTCCCTGCATCTTAGTCAGTAAACCGGATGGGACAAAACTTTGTACGGACTACCGTAAGGTAAACAGTGTCACCAAGCAAGATTCATTTCCTCATCCTCGGATGGAGGACTACGTTGATCAAGTCGGAGCAGCTAGGTTTGTGAGCAAATTTGACCTGTTAAAGGGCTACAGGCAGGTGCCACTGACGAGTAGGGCACGTGAAATCTCTGCCTTTATCACACCCTCTGGTCTGTACTCGTATTTGGTTATGAGTTTCGGCCTGCGTAATGCACCTGCCACTTTTCAGCGAAGTATGAACAGGGTTGTCTCCGGTCTTGCTGGGTGCGCTGCTTACCTGAACGATGTAGTGATATATGCAGATACTTGGGAGGAACATCTGTCCCATATTCAAGCCTTCTTCGACTGCCTAGCTGCGGGTTGCCTCATGATCAATCTGGCTAAATGTGAGTTTGCTCAGGTGACCGTTACATACCTTGGAAAGATGGTTGGGCAGGGTGAAGTACGTCCTGTTCAGGCTAAAGTGGTAGCTATTGATGCTTTTCCACCACCAACTACTAAAAAGGAACTGATGCGTTACTTGGGCATGATTGGTTATTACCATAGTTTTTGTAGGAAGTTCTCTACTGTGGTTTCTCCCTTGACAGATTTGCTGAAAGCTAATGCTGTTTACGTATGGTTTTCTCGTTGTCAACAGGTTTTTGAAGATGCAAAGAGGTTGCTTACCTCAACTCCGGTGCTGGCTGCTCCTCGCGTGGATTTGTCATTTACCTTGCAGGTGGATGCTGGTCATGTGGGAGCAGGTGCAGTTTTGCTGCAAGCAGATGTGTCTGGGGTTGAGAGGCCTGTTAGTTTATTTTCCAAAAAGTTTAACCATTATCAGTTGAACTACTCGGTCGTGGAAAAAGAAGCGCTAGCACTCATATGGGCGCTACAACACTTCGAGGTCGGGTCGGGAGTAGTACCTATTGTGGTCAACACGGACCATAACCCTCTCACCATTTTGAGGTCCATGATGTGTCCTAACCAGAGGATAATGAGATGGTGTTTATTTTTACAAGCATTCCATCTCGATGTGCGGCACATCCGGGGGACTGATAATGTCATTGCTGATGCGCTCTCTCGTGCGCCTTGTTCTTGAATGTCCACGTGACTGACCACTGTTTTTTTGTGTTTGGTATTATCCTGTTCTATCACTCCTGTCTGTTCCCTTCTGGTCTCGCTCGTTTTCTTCTTTCCTCTTAAAGGTTGCTGAGGTCTGGGGAGGACGAGGTTGGCTGGGGCAAGTGGAAGTTTGAACACATACCCCCTCATTGGATTTGGGACGCAGACTGGGAAATGTGGGATGCAGGGGTGTCTTCCATTAGGATCCTGGGCAGTATTTGTTTGTGTGATTGGTGTTCCGGGGTCCTTGTTGGTCCCCGGTTTTATGGGTTGGGGGGGGGTTACGGAAATAACACCTGTCTCTTATACACATCTAGATGTGTATAAGAGACAGGTGCAAAGCCGGGAGGGTCGTCAGCGAAAGGGGACACCCCTGGGCTCAGGTGTGTCCCGGGAAAAATAAACCTCTTCCCCATTTATTGAGGAGACTCTCTCAATGCCCACACACTTACAGATTTTGGTTGTGGCATTTATGTGGAAGGTTGTTTCCTTTGGCACCTTTCATTATCACATTTACACACGCAAACACTCACTTACACTACTGACTTCATACACCATTGTTAATTGCATTTAGTTTACATCAGTTAATAAATATATGTTGTTATTCTTTATCTCCCTTTTTGCTATGAACTTCAAGCCGGTTTGTGACAGTAGCTAACAGTACACTTTAACTTGAAATAAAACTTATTTCTGTCAAAATGTGAAATATGTTAGACTATCTTCCCGTATACATCATGGGTGGACGCGTATCCCTGTCACGGATGCCATGGTTGCCCTTAGTTTGAAGATGTAATCTGAAGACAGGTATTTTCTCCGTCTCCTTAGCTATCATACTCTAATTCCACTGATTTAAAAACTCAGTCCTCCAGAAAGTGGAGAGCAACACTTATGCAGTCAAATAGACAGACGAGTGCTATATGGCAGACCAATCCAAATTCATGTCGCGCCTACTGCTGACTTTTTCTGTGGCTTAACAAATGTATTTGTATTTATAGATGGAATACACGCTTGTTATTTAGGCAAATGAACATTCAAATGTTCCAGAAGGCATTTCTGGACCAATGTTTTTGGGGGGGATATTAAAATGTATTTCTTTACGTTCAAACGGCTCTCCTGTGAAGTAGTGACGAGCGAAATACACCTAGTTTCCTGAAACGGGTCACAAATGGAGACTGTTTAGTGGCACAGGGGCGCGGACATCGAGCTTAGGGGATTTAACTGACTGAAGAAGAATACTGTTTAGTGGCGCAGGGCGCGGACATCGACCTTAGGGGATGTAACTGACTGTGAAGAAGAATAACCTTATAATTGTCATAGTCATTATCAGTATCATTATAGGATGTTGAGAAGCTGTAGACCTGTTGTTCTGTAAGGATCTGATCAAAAGTATTGAATGTCAGCCTGTGATTCAAACAGAATGATATGAGGAGCATAGGGACTGATTAGTCATTGACTCACTATTTCTTAACACTAACCCAGTCATCCTGTATCCTATACCCTAACCCTAACCTTGTCATCCTGTATCTTAACCCTAACCCAATCATCCTATATCTTCGCCCTAACCCAGTCATCCTATATCCTAACCCAGTAATGCTATATCCTAACCCTAACCCTGTATCTTAACCATAACCCAGTCATCCTATATCTTTACCCTAACCCAGTCATCCTATATCCTAACCCAGTATTGCTATATCCTAACCATAACCCAGTCATGCTGTATCCTAACCCTAACCCAGTCATCCTATATCTTCACCCTAACCCAGTCATTCTGTATCCTAACCCTAACCCAGTCATCCTTTATCCTAACCCTGACCCAGACATCATGTTTCTTAACCCTAACCTAGTCATCCTATATCCTCACCCAGTATTGCTATATCCTAACCCTAACCCAGTATGCTATATCCTAACCCTAACCCAGTATGCTATATCCTAACCCTAACCCAGTATGCTATATTAGGTGATGAGTTATGTAGACAACCAGACCAGGTGATTGAGTTAGCAGACAACCAGACCAGTGATTGAGATATGTAAACAACCAGACCAGGTGATGAGTTATCAGACAACCAGAATCAGGTGATTGAGTTATGAAACCACCAGAACCGTGATGAGATATGTAGACAACCAGACCAGGTGATTGAGATATGAAGACAACCAGACCAGGTGATTGAGTTATGAAGACAACCAGACCAGGTGATTGAGATATGAAGACAACCAGACCAGGTGATTGAGTTATGCAGACAACCAGACCAGGTGATTCGAGTTATGTAGACAACAGCCAGGTGATGAGTTATGACAACAACCAGACCAGGTGATTGAGTTTATGCAGACAACCAGACCAGGTGATTGAGTTATGTAGGACAACCAGACCAGGTGTTGAGTTATGTAGACAACCAGACCAGTGATGAGATATGCGACAACCAGACCAGGTGATTGAGATATGTAGACAACCAGACAGGTGATTGAGATATGTTAAGACAACCAGATCAGGTGATTTGAGATATGAAGACACCAGACCAGGTAATTGAGTTATGAAGACAACCAGACCAGGTGATTGAGTTATGCAGACAACCAGACCAGGTGTGATTGGTATGCAGGACAACCAGACCAGGTGATTGAGATATGAAGACACCAGACCAGGTAATTGAGTTATGAAGACAACCAGACCAGGTGATTGAGTTATGTAGACAACCAGACCAGTGATTGAGATATGTAGACAACCAGACCAGGTGATTGAGTTATGCAGACAACCAGACCAGGTGATTGAGATATGATAGAACAACCAGACCAGTGATTGAGTTATGTAGACACCAGACCAGGTGATTGAGATATGAAGACAACCAGACCAGTGATTGAGATAGAAGACACCAGACCAGGTAATTGAGTTATGAAGACAACCAGGACCAGGTGATTGAGTTATGCAGACAACCAGACCAGGTGATTGAGTTATGCAGACAACCAGACCAGGTGATTGAGATATGTAGACAACCGACCAGGTGATTGAGTTATGTAGACAACCAGACCAGAGTGATTGAGTTATGTAGACAACCAGATCAGGTGATTGAGATATGTAGACAATCAGACCAGGTGATTGAGATATGTAGAACAACCAGACCAGGTGATTGAGTATGCAGACAACCAGATCAGGTGATTGAGATATGAAGACACCAAGACCAGGTGATGAGTTATACAGACAACCAGATCAGGTGATTGAGTTATGAAAACCACCAGACCAGGTGATTGAGATATGTAGACAACCACACCAGGTGATTGAGATATGTAGACAACCAGACCAGGTGATTGAGTTATGAAACACCAGACCAGGTGATTGAGTTATGAAGACACCAGACCAGGTGATTGAGTTATGTAGACAACCAGACCAGGTGATTGAGTTATGTAGATAACCAGACCAGGTGATTAGATATGAAGACAACCAGACCAGGTGATTGAGATATGAAGACAAACCAGACCAGGTGATTGAGATATTGTAGACACCAGACCAGGTGATTGAGATATGTAGACAACCAGACCAGGTGATTGAGATATGAAGACAACCAGACCAGGTGATTGAGATATGTAGACACCAGACCAGGTGATTGAGATATGTAGACAACCAGATCAGGTGATTGAGTTATGTAGAACAACCAGACCAGGTGATTGAGTTATGTAGACAACCAGACCAGGTGATTTGAGATATGTAGACAAACCAGACCAGTGATTGAGATATGAAGACAACCAGATCAGTGATTGAGATATGAAGACAATCAGACCAGGTGATTGAGATATGAAGACAACCAGACCAGGTGATTGAGATATGAAGACAACCAGACCAGGTGATTGAGATATGAGACAACCAGACCAGGTGATTGATATTGCAGACAACCAGACCAGGTGATTGAGATATGAAGAAAACCAGACCAGGTGATTCAGATATGTAGACAACCAGATCAGGTGATTGAGATATGTAGACAACCAGACCAGGTGATTGAGATATGCTAACAAATCAGACCAGGTGATTGAGATATGAAGACAAACCAGACCAGTGATTTGAGATATGAAGACAACCAGACCAGGTGATTGAGATATGTAGACAACCAGACCAGGTGATTGAGTTATGAAGACAACCAGACCAGGTGATTGAGTTATGTAGACAACCAGACCAGGTGATTGAGTTATGTAGACAACCAGACGGTGATGAGTTATGAAGACAACCAGACCAGGTGATTCAGATATGTAGACAACCAGACCAGGTGATTGAGATATGAAAACAACCAGACCAGGTGATTGAGTTATTGAAGACAACCAGACCAGGTGATTGAGATATGAATAACAACCAGACCAGGTGATTAGATATGAAGACAACCAGACCAGGTGATTGAGATATGCAGTAACCAGACCAGGTGATGAGATATGCAGACAACCAGACCAGGTGATTGAGTTATGTAGACAACAGATCAGGTGATTGAGATATAAGACAACCAGACCAGGTGATTGAGATATGCAGACAACCAGGACCAGGTGATTGAGTATATGTAGACAACCAGACCAGGTGATTGAGTTATGAAGACAACCAGACCAGGTGATTGAGATATGCAGACAACCAGACCAGGTGTGATGGAGTTATGTAGACAACCAGACAGTGTGATTGAGATATGGAAGACAACCAGACCAGGTGATTGAGTTATGTTAGGACAACCAGACCACTGAGATGCTGCATAGTTTCTCACACTGCACGTGACTAATGAAGTCACCAAGAAGCTGTGCTTGACATTTGATAATATTACGCTCCATGCTGATTGAAATTGATTTTGGAGGCTAGTAGCGGCAGTCTGACAACTCCCTGCCTAGAAACTCAAGGACAATACCCCGTCGGCTGGACAACTCATATTCCCATTAAAGTGATGAGCGGGGGTGGAGGGGAGCGGAGGGGAGCGGAGGGGAAGTGGGAGGAGACGGGGACGAGGGGGACCGGTGGGTTGGGAAACAATAACACTATCGCAGGGTATGGAACTGGCAGTCACATTTCCCATATATCAGTGGGAGAACACAGAATATAACACCCTCTCCCTGACAGCATAAGGCTGAACTATAAGCATCTTAACCCTAATATCAATGTCATGCAATTACTGCTTTAATTAGGATGCTGGAGGGAGGAGGTGCTTAACTATCAGGATAATGATGAAACAACAACACATCAACATTACTGCTTTAATTAGGAAAGCTGAGGGAGGAGGTGCTTAAACTATCAGGAATAATGATGAAACAACACACATCAACAATTACTGCTTTAATTAGGAAGCTGGAGGACGAGTGTTTACAATCAGGAATAATGATTTTGTGAAACAAC
Source organism: Salvelinus sp. IW2-2015 (assembly GCF_002910315.2). Classification (NCBI taxonomy): domain Eukaryota; kingdom Metazoa; phylum Chordata; class Actinopteri; order Salmoniformes; family Salmonidae; genus Salvelinus; species Salvelinus sp. IW2-2015. The sequence goes on along the minus strand of NW_019944802.1, from coordinate 117,194 downwards.
AACACATCAACAATTACTGCTTTTAATTAGGAAGCTGGAGGGAGAGGTGCTTAACTATCAGGAATAATGATGAAACACAACACATCAACAATTACTGCTTTAATTAGGAAGCTGGGAGGAGGAGGTCTTAACTATCAGGATATATGAAAAACAACACATCAACAATTACTGCTTTAATTAGGAAAGCTGGGAGGATGAGTGC
>NW_019944802.1:98070-116967 GCF_002910315.2 Salvelinus sp. IW2-2015 | reverse complement strand
TATCCTAACCACTCAACCCCAGTAGTCCTATTGAAATCCCTAACCCTACCCAGCGTTAATGGCTATATCCCTAACACCATAACACCCAGCCTATGCATACCAACTCCTAAACCCCCTAACACCAGTATTGCTATCTTATCCTAATACCCCATAATCCCGTTTATTGTAGTATGGCCTAACCATAATCATTGCATCCAACCTGACTTGTGTGAAAGGGCGTTCCAGCACCCACATTTCCCTTTACATTTCCCCATGGGACTTTCTGGGTGTGCCTTTGGTAATTTGAGAATGGTCAGTCCCATTTCCCTTCATGTTTTAGTTATTCAAGACAATCCAGAATCCATTCCTCATTCCATCCAGCTATAACCCTCCTGTGACGGATTTTTGGTGTCACTCCTGAATTCCTCCCCTGGGAGCTCCTTCGACCACACAGAGCAGCGCCGTATTCCCCTCTACCGGACCCCCTTCCCCCCCCTCCTCCAAACCCCTCCTACCTCTACAGACACCCAATCGATTCATGCTCAATACAAACCAAATCGAAATGTGAATTTATTTGCCCAGGAATCATTTCAATATCCAAAGTGAGAGCTGGCAGGCGAAAGACCCATCAATAAACCGCCCTACACCCCTTCCCTCGCATCCTGCTCCCCGCCTCAGCAAAACCAACCCAGTGTTACAATCATCCCGAAGATGCAATACAAAAAGCCCAGTAGACAACCAGTACCAGGTGATTGAGATATGTTAGACAACCCCGAGACCAGGTGATTGTGTAGATTATTGGTAGACAACCAGACCAGGTGACGAGAATGTTAGACAAACCCAGACCAGGTGATTGCAGATATCGAACAACGACAGGTGATTTACATGAAAACAGTGATGAGATACAGACAACACCAGTCAGGTGATTGAGATTGTCAGGACAGAGCCAGACCAGGTGGGAGTGCGTGAGATAATTGAAGACACAGCACACAGTGTGAGTGAAGATATGAAAACACCCAGACCACTGATTGAAATATGTCAGACAACCCAGCACCAGCGTGAATTGGAGTTATGAAAAACAACTCTGACTCATTGTTGCTTCTGTTATGCAGACAATCCAACTCAGGTGATTGGATATATGATTAGACAACCAGACCAGGTGATTCGAGTATATTGAAAACACAACCCGTTTGTAGGACCAGCAACCAGGTGATTGAGTTATGCAAGCACCCAGACCAGGCGGATTGAGATATGTAAAACAACCAGACCAGGTGATTAGTTATGCAGACAACCAGATCAGGTGATTGAGTTTATGAAAACCACCAGAACCCAGTGATTGAGATATGTAGACAACCAGACCAAGGTGATTGAGATATGGAAGACAACCAGACCAGGTGATTGGAGTTATGAAACAACCAGACCAGGTGATTGAGATAGGAAGACAACCGAACCAGGTGATTGAGTTATGACAACAGACCCAGTGTGATTGACGTTATAGACAACCAGACCAGGTGATTTGTGAGTTATGTAGACAACCAGACCAGTGTTATGAGTCATGCAGTGACAAACCCAGACCAGGTTGATTGTTATAGCTAGACAATCCAGACAGGGTTGAGTTATTGAGACAACCAGACCAGTATGAGATATGGCAGACAACCAGACCAAGGTGATTGAGATGATTAGAAACCAGACCAGGTGATTGAGATATTGTAGACAACGCAGATCAGGTGATTTGAGATATGAAGACAACCCAGACCAGGTTAGATTGAGTTATGAAGACAACCAGACCAGGGATTGAGTATGATGCACGAAACCAGACCAGGTGATGATGTTATGAGACACAACCCAGACCAGGTGATTGAATAGTTGAAGACACCAGACCAAAGGCTAATTGATGTTTAATGCAAGAACAACCAGACAGGTGATGAGTTAGTGAGTAGACACACCAGACCCAGTGATGTGATTTAGATATGTAGACAACCAGACCAGGTGATTGAGTTTATGCAACAACCAGACCAGGTGATTGAGATATGATATGACAACCAGGACCAGGTGAGAGTTATGTAAGATCCAACTCAGGTGATTGAGATATGCTAAGACAAACCAGACCAGGTGATTGACGATGGTGTGATATAAGTAGCACACCCATCGACCCATGGTAATTGAGTTATGAAGACAACCAGGACCAGGTGATTTAGTTATGCAGACAACCAGACCAGCTGATTGAGTTATGCAGACAACCAGGACCAGGGTGATTGAGATAGTAACAACCAGACCAGGTTGATGAGTTATGAGTACACAACCAGACCAAGTGATTGAGTTATGTAGAACAACCAAGATCAGGTGATTGAGATATGTAGACAATCAGACCAGGTGATTGAGATATGTAGACAACCAGACCAGGTGATTGAGTTATGCAGACAACCAGATCAGGTGATTGAGATATGAAGACACCAGACCAGGTGATTGAGTTATACAGACAACCAGATCAGGTGATTGAGTTATGAAAACCACCAGACCAGGTGATTGAGATATGTAGACAACCACACCAGGTGATTGAGATATGTAGACAACCCAGACCAGGTGATTGAGTTATGACAACACCAGACCAGGTGATTGAGTTATGAAGACACCAGACCAGGTGATTGAGTTATGTAGACAACCAGACCAGGTGATTGAGTTATGTAGATAACCAGACCAGGTGATTGAGATATGAAGACAACCAGACCAGGTGATTGAGATATGAAGACAAACCAGACCAGGTGATTGAGATATTGTAGACACCAGACCAGGTGATTGAGATATGTAGACAACCAGACCAGGTGATTGAGATATGAAGACAAACCAGACCAGGTGATTGAGATATGTAGACACCAGACCAGGTGATTGAGATATGTAGACAACCAGATCAGGTGATTGAGTTATGTAGACAACCAGACCAGGTTTGATTGAGTTATGTAGACAACCAGACCAGGTGATTTGAGATATGTAGACAAACCAGACCAGTTGATTGAGATATGAAGACAACCAGATCAGGTGATTATGAGATATGAAGACAATCAGACCAAGTGATTGAGATATGAAGACAACCAGACCAGGTGATTGAGATATTGAGACAACCAGACCAGGTGATTGAGATATGTAGACAACCAGACCAGGTGATTGAGGTATGCAGACAACCAGACCAGGTGATTGAGATATGAAGAAAACCAGACCAGGTGATTTCAGATATGTAGACAACCAGATCAGGTGATTGAGATATGTAGACACCAGACCAGTGATTGAGTATGTAGACAACAGACCAGGTGATTGAGATATGAAGACAACCAGACCAGGTGATTGAGATATGAAGACAACCAGACCAGGTGATTGAGATATGTAGACAAACCAGACCAGGTATGAGTTATGAAGACAACCAGACCAGGTGATTGAGTTATGTAGACAACCAGACCAGGTGATTGAGTATGTAGGACAACCAGACCAGTGATTGAGTTATGAAGACAACCAGACCAGGTGATTCAGATATGTAGACAACCAGACCAGGTGATTGAGATATGAAAAACAACCAGACCAGGTGATTGAGTTATTGAAGACAACCAGACCAGGTGATTGAGATATGAAAACAACCAGACCAGGTGATTCAGATAATGAAGACAACCAGACCAGGTGATGGATATCATGCAGATAACCAGACCAGGTGATTGAGATATGCAGACAACCAGACCAGGTGATTGAGTTATGTAGACAACCAGATCAGGTGATTGAGATATGAAGAGACAAACCAGACCAGGTGATTGAGATATGCAGCACCAGAGACAGGTGATTGAGTTATGTAAACAGCAGACAGGTGTATTGACTGAGTTATAAACAACCAGACCAGGTTGATTGATATATGAAGACAACCAGACCAGTGGGATTGAGTTATGTAGACAACTCCAGACAGTGAGGTGAGTAGTTGCAACTGAGAATGAAGAAGAACAACCAGACCAGTCTGATTATCGTATGAGACAACCAGACCACTGAGTATGCTGCATAGTTCTCTACACCTGCCGTGACTAATGAGCCCACCAGAAGCGTGCTTGACATTTATAATATTACGCTCCATGCTGATTGAAATATTTTGGAGGCTAGTAGCGGCAGTCTGACAACTCCCTGCCTAAAACTCAAGGACAATACCCGTCGGCTGGACAACTCATATTCCCATAAAGTGATGGAGCGGAGGGGGGGAGGGAGACGGAGGGGAGCGGAGGAGGGGAAGTGAAGAAGAATCGGACGGAGGGGACCGGTGGTGGAAAACATAAACTATCGCAGGGGGAGGTGCTTAACTATCAGGAATAATGATGAAACAACAACACATCAACAATTACTGCTTTAATTAGGAAGCTGGAGGGACGAGATGGTTAGCATTCTGGAATAATGATGCAAGACAACATACCAACAACATGAGTCACAATCAGTCAATTAAATTGCACTTTGCTAAAAAAGCTTTTTTTGTTTCCATTTGACCATTCTGTCCAGGAACATAAATGGGGTGAGGTGTAATGTATTGGTGCTGTCCATGAACAGAAATGGGGTGAGGTGTAATATATTGGTGTTGTTCTGGAACAGAAATGTTTGGTTTTCAGACCATTGGCCAACACCCATGATGTGTATTGCCCCACGTTTGAAATCCTGATGTCTTGTCCAGATTTAAAACCCAGACAATATTCAACCATATCATTGTGACAAGCCAGGGAATTCTCATCAATAAATTGCAAATTAATTACTTAAAAATCATACAATGTGATTTTCTGGATTTTTGTTTTAGATTCCGTCTCTTACAGTTGAAGTGTACCTATGATAAAAATTACAGACCTCTACATGCTTTGTAAGTAGGAAAACCTGCAAAATCGGCAGTGTATCAAATACTTGTTCTCCCCACTGTATATACGTGTTTGTTTTGGGCTTTGTCCCAGTCATGTTCATGACGTACGCTATTTTGGGTAGAGAAATAAAACTCCCTATTTCATATTAATATAAAAACCCTATATTCCTGCTCCGGTCTCCTATCGTTATAGAACGTGACAGTTGCAAGTTAACGCTTCTCTCCTAGTTCACCCCGACAGCAACTGGAGAAAGACTAATTGGGAGCTCGCAGGCATGGTAAAAATTGTCTAATGTCTAGCCGGCATTAACCTGCTCTTTTAACTCACCGTTAGATACAACTCAACACCACTGTAATGGCCTCTTTGGCTTTTTCTGTTCTACTATTGCCCAGCAGAGCTAGACTAAGTAGGTCGAAGTAGTTGGCTGTACCCAACCACTCCAATATAAACACACACATATGGTACACACACATATCCATTTTAGTGGGAGAGGCTGTCGGCAGTTACTAGAGCAGCGCCTGGTCAGCAGTTGTAGGGGATAAGTGTCTTGCTCTAGGGCCTGACGACACGCTCCGGTTGGCGGCCCTCTCCCAACAAGGCCCAGTTGTAGGGGATAGTATCTTGCTCTAGGCCTGACGACACGCTCCGGTTGGCGGCCCTCCCCAACAAGGCCCAGTTGTAGGGGATAAGTTCTTGCTCTAGGGCATGACGACACGCTCCGGTTGCGGCCCTCTCCCAACAAGGCCCAGTTGTAGGGGATAAGTGATCTTGCTCTAGGGCATGACGACACCTCCAGTTCGCAGCCCTCTCCCACAAAAGGCCCAGTTTTTAAACCTCTACAGGATTGGTGTGTCCCCCCCGCGGGACGGTTGAGCTAACGTAGTCTAATGTGATTAGCATGAGGTTGTAAGTCTAAAGCTTTGCACCTCACTACTGCCATCTAGTGGCAAAATCTGAATTGCGCCTAAACTGAAATAATACATTATGGCCTTTCTCTTGCATTTCAAAGATGCTGAAAAAAAAGTGTGTTTTTTCTTTGTGTTATCATTTTCCCAGATCTAATGTGTTATATTTCCTTTATTAATTTCACATTTCCACAGACTTCAAAGTGTTCCTTTTAAATGGTATGAAGAATATGCATATCCTTGCTTCAGGTCCTGAGCTACAGATTAGATTTGGGTATGTCATTTTAGGGAATTGAAAAAAAGGGTTGGATCCTTAAACGAGTAGACAACTACTAGACTTATTTAAACAAGTAGACAACTAACTAGACTATATTTAACCAAATAGACAACTAACTAGACTATATTTAAACCAGGTAGACAACTATGACTAATAACAAGTAGACATAACTAGATTATTAAACCAATAGACAACTAACTAGTATATTTAACAAGTAGACAACTAACTAGACATATTTAAACCAAGTAGACAACTAACTAGACATTTTAAACAAGTAGCAACTACTAGACTATATTTTAAACCAAGTAGACAACTAACTAGACTATATTAAAACCAAGTAGACAACTAACTAGACTATATTTAAACCAAGTAGACAACTAACTAGACTATATTTAAACCAAGTAGACAACTAACTAGACTATATTAAACCGGTAGACAACTAACTAGACTATATTTAAACCGGTAGACAACTAACTAGACTATATTAAACCGAGTAGACAACTAACTAGAGCTATATTTAAACGAGTAAGAACTAACTAGCTATATTTAAACCGAGTAGACAACTAACTAGACTATTAAACCAAGTAGACAACTAACTAGACTTATTTAAACCGGTAGACAAACTAACTAGACTATATTTAAACCGAGTAGACAACTAACTAGACTTATTTTAAACCGAGTAGACAACTAACTAGACTATATTTAACCAGTAGACAACTAACTAGACTATATTACTGAATATTTAACCAAGTAGAACAACTAACTAAGACTATATTTAAACCAAGTAGACAACTAACTAGACTATATTTAAACCAAGTAGACAACTAACTAGACTATATTTAAACCAAGTAGACAACTAACTAGACTATATTTTAAACCAAGTAGACAACTAACTAGACTATACAAAACCAGTAGACATAACTAGACTATTAAACCAAGTAGACAACTAACTAGACTATATTAAACCAAGTAGACAACTAACTAGACTATATTTAACCAAGTAGACAACTACTAACTATATTTAAACCAATAGACAACTAACTAGACTATATTTAAACCGGTAGACAACTAACTAGACTATATTTAAACCGAGTAGACAACTAACTAGACTATATTTAAACCGAGTAGACAACTAGACTATATTTAAACCAAGTAGACAACTAACTAGACTATATTTAACCGAGTAGACAACTAACTAGACTATATTTAAACCAGTAGAACAACTAACATAGACTATATTTAAACCAAGTAGACAACTAACTAGGACTATATTTAAACCGAGTAGACAACTAACTGACTATATTTAACCGAGTAGACAACTAACTAGAACTATATTTAAACCGAGTAGACAACTAACTAGACTATATTTAAACCAAGTAGAACAACTAACTAGACAATATTTAAACCGAGTAGACAATTAACTAGCAATAGTTCAACTGATTAGACAACTAACTTGACTATATTAAACCAACTAGACAACTAACTTGACTACAGTGTACATATCAACTAGTCTGGTTTTGTAAACACTCACTAGCCACCCCCATAATTCTACCACTGATGTATTTCTAAGCTGGTGTTTTTCTAATGTAACGTTTTTGTCTTCTACAGCCAACAGTGTAGCGCTGCAGTGGTACCTGTCCATCTTCAAGTCATTTTCAGAAGGTCCACACTGTGGTCTGACTGCTGCCATTGGGGAGGTTTATGGTGAGCTGCTGGACAACAAGCCTGCTGGAGTCAATATCTTGACCTTTGCAAAGAGCTCCCTGGTGACCATTCAGGCAATGCAGATGAGCTGCCCCCTCCGCTCATGGGACTGTTTGCTTCCATTCTTGTGACATTGTGAGTAAGTCATTTAAGTGTGTTACCTTTGAAAGGCTGCCGGTCCAGACGGGGCCAGACGGAGTTCTCAGAGCATGTGAAGACCCAAGCTTACGCACACTCCTGGTGATGTAACACACTCCTGGTGATGTAACACACTCCTGGTGATGTAACACACTCCTGGTGATGTAACACACTCCTGATCCTAATGTAATCTGATTACATAATTTTTTTTATATTGGCTCAAATGCATTAAGAAGGAAAGAAATTCCACAAATGAACTTTTAACAAGGCACACCAGTTAATTGATATGCATTCCAGATGACTACCTCATGAAGCTGGTTGAGAGAATGCCAAGAGTGTGCATAGCAAAGGGTGGCTACTTTGAAGAATCTGAAATATATAATATATTTTGATTTGCTTAACACTTTTTTGTTTACTACATGATTCCATATTTCTTATTTCATAGTTTTGATGTCTTAACTATTATTCTACAATTTAGAAGAAAGTAAAATAAATAAAAACCCTTGAATGAGTAGTTGTGTCCAAAATGTTGTCTTGTACTGTATATTTATTGTGAAAATATGCTTTCCGGTGTGAAGAATGTTTACATGCAAAATACATCCTAATAGTTTGTGAATTATCCAGGAATCAGAAAAGTGACGTGTTTTTAGAAATGCTGCATGTCTGGACTTGATATGTTCAGACAAATCCACTAGGCAATTGAGTTATTTGTTTAACAAAATTACATTTGCTCAATTATATATATATATATATTTTTTTTCACGTATTTTTTTCTCATTGTATCTGATAATTGTTAAACTAAATCATTCCACAGGAATTGTACAAAATATGAAAAAAGCTATTAATGTCAAATGAATAATAATAACAGAATCCAAAGAGGGAAATAAACATCCCGTAACAGTGACCGCAGCAGCTCTCTGTTAAGAATCCATTTAAAGATTAAAATCCACTTGGAAAGTGATTTCTGAGTTTAAACTGTTTTTGATTTTTTTAAATAAATCATAGTAATCCTGGGCTGAGTCTGAGTCTATTGTGTGTCTTACTTTGGAAGAGCTTTTTCCACCACTGCTTATGTGTTAAAAGCGTTGAATCCAAAGCCGGCTTAAATATAATTCTCCAACTAAACTTTCTCTTGAGAAAGCTAAGAGGGGCTTTTTAGGTTAACAATCACTTTCTACTTTATCTGGTTGAACATGACTGTAACCCAAGCTGTCTCTGTCCTATCAGCTAGGGCCCATCTCTCTCTCTCTCTCTCGCTCTCTCTCGCTCTCTCTCTGTTAAAATAAGGGCTTTATTGGCATGGGAAACATATTATGTTTACATTGCCAAAGCAATTGAAATAACCAAAAGGGAAATAAACATTCATAAAGTAATAGTAAATATTACAATTACCAACATTTTTATAGAATATTGCCATTTCAAGTGTTCTATAATTTGTTACAGTGTTGTAACATCTCTCAGCTAGGATCCAGGTCTCTCTCTGTCCTATCAGCTATGGTTCAGCTCTCTCAATTCAATTAAATTCAAGAAGCTTTATTGGCATGGGAAACATATGTTTACATTAACAAAGCGAGAGAGAGAGTTGATCACATGAGCTCCCACATTTTTCAGCATGTTTTCACAAAAGGATAGATCTATAGTTAGACAAACTTGGATTTTTCAACAAGGACATATACAAGATATTACCCTCCAAAACATAACCTTCACTGCAAACCACAACTCCAAACCTACAACCTGATTTTGGACAAATGACCTGGAAGGATTCCTACTACCAAAGATTCTTATTTCTAAGCTATACATCAAATGCTCTGGCAAACAAACAGAAACCTGAAACACCATCCAACCTGGAACTGAGTGAGTCATGTTTAGTCTGAAGCTACTTTTAAAGCCAAGAAGAAAAATATATTACAATGATATATTTTACTTTATAAGGACTGAATGCAAAGTTAAGGCTACCAGAACATATCTGACAGCAACTTCAATTAGCAATCAGGCGTGAAGTGAAAGGTGAAAAGGCCTTGAGCCCAACAACGGCAGGAGAGTTTCACTCAAATTCAGAGGCCTTTGAAGCCCCCTCCTGCTGTTCAGAGGTCATTAAAATACATTACCTTCTGGATGTAAAAAATTACAAGACACAAAAAGAGTAAAAAAATAAGCCTCTAATGGAAAATCAAGAGAAACCTTTTGCTAACTATCATAAAAATGGGAACATACGCAACTTCATCTTCCCCATAGACAATCCCCTGGCATGGCACAGTGCTATATTAACATACTACCCCTACTTAATTCTTGTCAATAGGGGGGCGCTATTTTCACTTTGGAAAAAATCGTGCCCAATTTAAACGGCCTCGTACTCTATTCTAGATCATACAATATGCATATTATTATTACTATTGGATAGAAAACACTCTCAAGTTTCTAAAACTGTTAGAAACTGAATTATATCTGTGAGTAAAACAGAACTCATTTGGCAGCAAACTTCCAGACAGGAAGTGAAAATTCTGAAAATGGGGCTCTGTTTCAGGGCCTGCCTATTCAACTGGCTTATATTTATCGATATACATGCACTTCATACGCCTTCCACTAGATGTCAACAGGCAGTGGAAGGTGGAATGGGGTGTCTAGCATGATCTGAGGTCGAACAAGAGCTTTTGGAGTGGCAGGTCAGGAATTTCCTTTCTCTACCAAGGCGCGAGGCAGAGCTCGACATTAGCTTCTGAAAAGCTTTCGGTTTACACGGCGAATATCTCCGGCTCTGATTTTATTTGATACATGTGATAATAACATCGTAAAGTATGTTTTTTCAACCGAGTTATATCAGATTATTCAACGTTTATTGGGACTTTGGAGTTTTCCGTTTTTTGCGTCGAGAGAGGGTGGCGAACGTTATCAAATTTGGCTAGCATTGTGGCGCGAATTCGACAGAAGAAAAGGACATTCTAAAACCAAACAACGATTTATTCTGGACCAAGGACTCCTTGTACAAGATTCTGATTGAAGCTCAGCAAAAGTAAGAACAATTTATGATGTTATTTCGTATTTCTGTGGAAAATGTTGATTCCTATTCTCTGCTGTTTTGGCGAGCGCTGTCTCGCAATAACGCAAGCTGTTTGTTATGGTAAAGTTATTTAAAAAAATCTAACACAGCGGTTGCATTAAGAACCAGTGTATCTTTCATTTGCCATACAAGTATTTTTATGTAAAGTTTATGATGAGTTCTTTGGTCAGATTAGGTGAGTGTCCAAAATATCTCTGGAGATTCTGGTGAATCGATGCTACGTATTCACAATGTATAATCAGGATTTGTAGCTCTAAATATGCACATTTTCGAACAAAACATAAGTTTATTGTATAACATGATGTTATAAGACTGTCATCTGATGAATTTGTTCAAGGTTAGTGATTCATTTTATCTCTATTTTGTCGGTTTTGTGCAAGCTATTTTTGCGGGGAGTAAATTGCGTTGTGTGTTTGGCTACTGTAGTGAGCTAATATAAATATATATTGTGTTTTCGCTGTAAAACACTTAAAAAATCGGAAATATTGGCTGGATTCACAAGATGTTTATCTTTCATTTGCTGTACACCATGTATTTTTCATAAATGTTTTATGATGAGTATTTATGTATTTCACGTTGCTCTCTGTAATTATTCTGGCTGCTTTGGTGCTATTTGTGATTGTGGCTGCAATGTAAAACTATGATTTATACCTCAAATATGCACATTTTCAAACAAAACATACATTTATTGTATAACATGTTATAAGACTGTTGTTTCTTGGTTAGTGACTAATTATATCTCTATTTGGTCGGTTTTGTGATAGCTACCTATGCGGTAGAAACATGGTGAAAATATGAGGTTGAGTCTTTGGCTATTGTGGTTAGCTAATATAAATAAATATTGTGTTTTCGCTGTAATACATTTAAAAAATCGGAAATGATGGCTGGATTCACAAGATGTTTATCTTTCATTATCTGTATTGGACTTTTGATTTCATGAAAATTATATTATATGATATCCCTGTCCCGTTAGGCTAGGCTATGCTAGTCAACTTTTTTGATGAGGATGCTCCCGGATCCGGGATGGGTATCACTGAAAGGTTAAAGGACGGGGCTTGTTAGCAATGGGTGAGCCAATGTCAAACTGTCTGGAACAGTAGCGGTACAGGGCAACCCCAAACAGTTTCAGCTGGACTTTCACATAATCAAAGAGATACTGTAGATCAACAGCTCTCTCTTGAGAAAGAGATCCCCCATCCCGAGCGTGTCAGACCAGACCTTTTCATTATACAACCCCACAGATGAGCAACCCCAAGGAGAAAGTCAACCTTCCAGCACAGAGTACTACTCTCTCATTGAAAATAAGGATCAATTCACCCAGCTGGAGGTAAGACAAGTGGAGCTGGAACAGCAGGTGAACATTCTCCAGTAAGCACAACAAATTGTTCAGTTCAACAACACCCCCTCAACCAGACCCAGAGAGCTGGAGGTGGAGAGAGACATGTCTGACCTCTAGACTGTGGTGTCATGACTTGCTCTCCTGGATGGAGATCAAATGTTTCAAGACCCCCCTCTCCTGGGGGAGAGTTTATGACGGTCGTAAATACCTTGCAGGAACTTTCTCACCCTTTCCATGCAGTATTGAGGGGAAAGAACCCTTTTGTTACGAATAGATTCTTCCCGCCAAAACTCCAACATCCATTTCTAACACAAAGCATGTGGGAAATGGTCTGGAGGGAATTAAAGAACCATCATGTCAGATAATTAACTGTTTTGTGATATCATTAAAGATGTTATAATGGAAACAATGTAACTTTAACTTCTCTAGGGTAGGGGGCAGAATTTTCACGTTTGGATGAAAAGCATACCCAAATTCAACTGCCAGCTACTCATCCCCAGAAGATAAGATATGCATATTATTAGTAGATTTGGATAGACAACACTCTGACGTTTCTAAAACTGTTTGAATCATGTCTGTGAGTATAACAGAACTTATTTAGCAGGCAAAACCCCGAGGACTAACCATTCAGATATTTTTTTTTTTGAGGTCACTCTCTTTTCAATGAGGTTTCATTTGGAAACCAGATTTCTAAGCGAATTGCTTGCAGTCCCTACGGCTTCCACTGGATGTCAACAGTCCTGAGAAATTGGTTGAGGTTATTCCTTTGTGTAATTAAGAAATACGGCCATCTTGAAGTCGAGTCACTCTAGGTGTCCTGTTTGATTGAAGCGCATGACCAGAAGGCATGCTACATTTGGTTTTAATCCTGTATTGAACACAGATCATCCCGTCTTCAATTTTATCAATTATTAACGCTAAAAAATACCTAAAGTTGTATGACAAAAGTAGTTTGAAATGGTTTGGCAAAGTTTACAGGTAACCTTTGAGATATTTTGTCTGTTGGAACCAGCAAGTTGGAACCAGTGTTTTTCTGGATCTAACGCGCCAAATAAATGGACATTTTGGATATATATCGAGGGAATTAATCGAACAAATGGACAATTTCTGATGTTTATGGGACATATTGGAGTGCCAACAACAGAAGCTCGTCAAAGTTAAGGCATGAATTATATTTTTATTTCTGCGTTCTGTGTCGTGCCTGCAGGGTTGGAATATGCGTATCTCCCTTTGTTTACAATGTTGCTATACTCAGATAATAGCATCGTATGCTTTCGCCGAAAAGCCTATTTGAATTCTGACATGTTGGCTGGATTCACAACCAGTGTAGCTTTAATTTGGTGTCTTTCATGTGTGATTTAATGAAAGTTTGATTTTATAGTAATTTTCATAGTAATTAAATTTGAATATGGCGCTCTGCATTTTCTCAGGCTTTTTGCCAAGTGAGACAGTAGTGTCTTGCCTAAACTCAGATTTTTGGATATAAATATAAACTTTACCGAACAAAAAATACATGTATTGTGTAACATGTAGTCCTATGAGTGTCATCTGATGAAGATCATCAAAGGTTAGTGATTCATTTTATCTCTATTTCTGCTTTTTGTTACTGCTCTCTTTGGCTGGAAAAATGGCTGTCTTTTTCTGTGACTTGGCTCATACATAACATAACCGTTTGGTGTGCTTTCGTCGTAAAACCTTTTTGAAATCGGACACTTTGGCTGGATTTACAACAACTGTAGCTTTAAAATGGTGTAAAATACTTGTATGTTTGAGGAATTTAAATTTTCAGATTTCTGTTGTTTTGAATTTGGCGCCCTGCAGTTTCACTGGCTGTTGACGAGGTGGGACGCTACCGTCCCACATACCCTAGAGAAGTTAAGAGCTTTCACAATGTATGTGTCAGAGTTACATCTAAATGTTGTAAAACCTACATGATTAAATATTAAACTATTTGAGAGAAGATGAAATGTGATTTTAGCCTTCTAAATGATACAGTTGTTTTTTATGTGAAGTTTTACCTAGTCAGTGACTACGCCCACTTGAGCACAGACATTATCCCAAAAGGATGGAATGCCCCTTTTGCCTGAGTGCTTATAAAGGACTCTTAAAGAATTAACCATTGAGACCAGTGCATTGCCGGGTTGCTACTGGCGTGTAAAATGGTCGGGAGCTTTACCCTGAATAATCAACCATTGAGACCAAAATACGTGCAGTGTGACTGACAACGTGAGCTGAATGTTACAAATGCTTAGACTTTACCAGACCAGTATACGTGCAGCGTGAGCTGAATATGTGACAAAATGATCTAAAATTCCAAGATCATCTGAAACTCGACGAGTGAAGAAGACTAGACTAAGACATCACCTGCAGCTCTGCATGTAAAGTAGTTTAGAACCTTGGCCAACGACACGAGGAAGATCTTATCAAACGACCATAGGAACATCTGATGTACGCATTCTAACGAACAAATAAGCCTACTACCACAACTAAGGACATTGTGACCTCTGGTGGACAACCATAGTCTTACACAACCAGAGACTTTCTGTCGAACTATTTGTCACAGACGGATCGAGTGGTTTCAACAGAGAGATGACAGACAAAGACATCTAAGTGTAAATATATACATTGCAATTATTATAGAATGAGCGGTCGTTCATGTGCAAAGTATTCACATTCCCATGAGCGTATTTTTCAACTGTATGTATGATAGTTAAATTACTTTGTCTCTCTTTCTCCCACTCTTTCATTCCCAACCCCTTTCATTGTGTAACAAGCTGTTAGTCCACTTAGATACTTTTCACTGCATTATGTTAGTAATCAACGTATAATCTATCCTGTGTATGTGTTTATGTAATTCTGTGTAATAATTTAGTTAGTTAGTAAATAAACAATTAAGCCAAATTGTGTATCGCTGAATCGTCATTTAGACTAGGGTTTGTGCAGATTTGAAGTCAACAACGTTCCCGATGAGACCGAGGTACTAATGATTAATGGACGATGGTATGATAACGATACATTATGATATATTCTTGAGTTAATTCAGGAAATGGTAACTCATTAAAAAAACTTTTTCGGTGGTGCACCAAGATTGCTAATGAGTTAATTGTTACATGATTAATTGAATCATGTAATAATTAAACATAGTCAATTGATTTGATAAGATAACCGTCATCACATTAATGATAGTCACGACAGTCTCAGTGGTGAGAAAAGGAGCAGGAGAACAGAGCACTAGAGGAGAGGATCAGAGCACTGGAGGAGAGGATCAGAGCACTGGAGGAGAGGATCAGAGCACTAGAGGAGAGGATCAGAGCACTGGAGGAGAGGATAGAGCACTAGAGGAGAAGTTCAGAGCACTGGAGGAGAGGATCAGAGCACTGGAGGAGAGGATCAGAGCACTGGAGGGAGAGGATCAGAGCACTGGAGGAGAGGATCAGAGCACTAGAGGAGAGGATCAGAGCACTGGGAGGAGAGGATCAGAGCACTGGAGGAGAGGATCAGAGCACTAGAGGAGAGGATCAGAGCACTGGAGGAGAGGATCAGAGCACTGGAGGAGAGGATCAAGCACTGGAGGAGAGGATCAGAGCACTGGAGGAATGGGATTTTAATGGGAATTTAACCTCTCTTGGGTAACTGACCAACATCCAGTGAAGTGCAGGGCGCCATATTCAAGCAACAGAAATCTCATAATACAAATTCCTCACACATACATGTATTATACACCATTTTAAAGAAGCTTGTTGCTAATCCCACCACACTGTCCGATTTCAAAGGCACACCATGCGATTATGTTAGGTCAGTACCTAGTCACAGAAAAACACAGCCATTTTTCCAGCCAAAGAGAGGAGTCACAAAAAGCAGAAATAGAGATAAAATTAATCACTAACCTTTGATGATCTTCATCAGATGACACTCATAGGACTTCATGTTACACAATACATGTATGTTTTTGTCAATAAAGTTCATTTTATATCCAAAAATCTCAGTTTTATTGGCGTGTTATGTTCAGTAGTTCCAAACATCGGTGATTTTGCAGAGAGCCACATCAATTAACAGAAATACTCATAATAAACATTGCTAAAAGATACAAGTGTTATGCATGGAATTTTAGATCCACTCCTCCTTAATGCAACCGCTGTGTCAGATTTCAAAAAAACTTTACGGAAAAAGCACACCATGCAATAATCTGAGTACAGCGCTCAGACACAATATCAAGCCATACAGATATTCACCATGTTGTGGAGTCAACAGAAGCCAGAAATAGCATTATAAATATTCACTTACCTTTGATGATCTTCATCAGAATGCACTCCCAGGAATCCCAGTTCCACAATAAATGTTTGTTTTGTTCGATGAAGTACATCCTTTTTGTTTGCGCGTTTAGCCCAGAGGCACGATCACTAAGTCCAGACGAAAAGTCAAAAAGTTCCGTTACAGTCTGTAGAATCATGTCAAACGATGTATAGAATCAATCTTTAGGATGTTTTTAACATAAATCTTCAATAATGTTCCAACCGGAGAATTCCTATGTCTTCAGAAATGCGATGGAACGCAGCTAACTCTCACGTGAACACACATGGTCAGCTCATGCCATTCTGGCAGACCTCTGACTCATTCAGCTCCCATTCCCCCATCCTTCACAGTAGAAGCCTCAAACAAGGTTCTAAAGACTGTTGACATCTAGTGGAAGTATGACCAATATCCCACTGTAAATTGGATAGGCAAACCTACAAACCTCAGATTTCCCACTTCCTGTTTGGATTTCTTTCTCAGGTTTTTGCCTGCCATATGAGTTCTGTTATACTCACAGACATCATTCTAACAGTTTTAGAATTGTTAGATTGTTTTCTTTCCAAATATACTAATACTATGCATATATTAGCAACTGGGCCTGAGTAGCAGGCAGTTTACTCTGGGCACCTTATTCTTCCAAGCTACTCAATACTGCCCCCAGCCACAAGAAGTTAAACAGCAGATGGTTTCTGGCTTGCTGTATCTCAGGCTCTGTAGTAGTCACCTTCATATCAATCCCACAGTTCATTCCACTAGGCATGTGATTGTAGGACTTATAGTTCTGAAACTGAAATGTACTTTCTGAGGTTAGTACTGTATACAATATTATGCATCATTTAGAAAATGCCACCAGAGAGGGATCAGAGTTGAACAGGTTTTAACTAATGGCTCCATGCCACGTCATGTGGCTTATAAGAAGCACAAAGTACAGAGAGTTTGTTCATAATTATAATTGCCCAAAAAGCATTCGAAGGTAATGGYATAATCTCTCATCTCTTCAGACTACTTCTGTGACAGAGAAAGAGATCAGCTTCTGGGGGAAGTGATGACCAGTCCGTCTCTATCATTCTAAGCTCCATCATCTCTTTATCTCCTTCAAATTTGCTTTGTTTCTCTTCATCTCTCATCTGCAAACAGCAGCTTTCCATCAAGTGAAAGGTTCAAATTCTTAGCTAAAAGTGCTCAATGTCTCTTGGATGTGTAGTATGTTTATATTACTGCTATATTCTGCTATGTTCTGTGGCCTGTAGCTCAGACAACAAAGAAATCCCTGTTGAAATGTTCTAAAGCTTCTGTCCTACAGTACACTACAGAATGTTTCAAACATCTAAATGAAAGGCTGTAATCTTCTTTTAGAGAGCTGGAATTAGAGTGATGCTGACTACAGCTGGATGTCTACAGACAAACAGAGATTCACTGTGGAAATGTGTTATCCATCTACCCTTCCCTCCCTCCTTCCATTATTCCCTTCTACCTTCCATTTTTCCCTTCTACCTTGCATTATTCCTCCTTCCTTCCTTCCTTCCTAACACTCTTTCTTCTTCCCTCCTTCCTTCCTTCCTTCTCTCTTCCTTCCTTCCTTCCTTCCTTCCTTCCTTCCTAACTCCTTTCTCTTCTCCTCCCTTCCTTCCCTCCCTCAATCCATTATTCCCTCCATCCCTCCATTATTCCCACCTCCATTGCTCCATCCTCCCTCTATCCCTTCCTCCCTCTATACTCCCTCCCTCCCTCCATCCCTTTCTCCCTCCCTTCTTCCTTCCTTCCTTCCTTCCTTCCCTTCCTCCCTCCCTCCATCCCCATCCATCTACAGTGTTCTCAGTATAAATGGACTAATGCTATGACTTGGACACCATGATAATATGTAGCTTAATTGTCCTATCTAGCCCTGAATGTTTCATCCCAGTAACCGTGCTAATTTATACCACTAACCTACTGATCTGTTGGAGTCTTCCGCAGACTGTGGTTTAGTTTGTGACGCAAACAGAGTGGAATATTTATTTCAGATAGAAAGATATTGGTAAGAAGATTATCCTGAGGGAGTAAAGCCTTCTGCATGGGACAAGCTGCTGGCTTTATTACAAAGGGCAGTTGGGTTGGGGCACTCTGGTAATTGAAGGCTGAGATCAGATCACAGAATAACTCTATCCACTACTACTGACCACTACTACTGTTCACTACTACTACCCACTACCACTACCCACTACTACTGTTCACTACTACTGTCCACTACTACTGACCACTACTACTACCACTACTACTGTTCACTACTACTCTGTCCACTACTACTACCCACTTACTACTGACCACTACTACTGTTCACTACTTAACTGTTCACTACA
>NW_019944802.1:76619-96339 GCF_002910315.2 Salvelinus sp. IW2-2015 | reverse complement strand
TGTTTTTTTATTGGGCCATCAACGCTGGCTCAGTGATTTTTGTGATTGGTTACATTTCAGTCACATGTGCATAGGGGAGAGGTGGTGTCTGATGTCTGCAGGTCAATGCAACTGAGAAATATGATCCTTRTAATTATTCTMTGTGAATAYCAGCAGTGGGAATGATTGTGAAATATTTRGTTCATTTCATGAGAGCAACATGATAATTAATGATTTCTGAACAACCATTTTTTATTTAATGTCTATTAAGAGTATCTTATCAACTTTATTTCACTTGGTGATGTTTCATTATAGAGAACATAACATGACAATACATGACATCTAAGTGGCTGAATATGATTATGGACTAACAGTCTAACAGTTTGAAGGACACAATTCATGTTATTCTGGTTAAACAGTGAGAGTCTAGTTGATTACGGACTAACAGTCTAACAGTTTGAAGGACACAACTCATGTTATTCTGATTGAACAATGAGAGACTAGTTGATAATGGACTAACAGTTTAACAGTCTGAAGGACACAACTCATGTTATTCTGGTTAAACAGAGAGAGACTAGTTGATTATGGAGTGGGGATTTTTTTACAATTAGGAAATAATATGTCATGTTTTACTCGTACCTCAGCCAGCATTGTGAATGGTTAGGAAATAATAGTCATGTTTTACTCGTACCTCAGCCAGCATTGTGAATGGTTAGGAAATAATATGTCATGTTTTACTCGTACCTCAGCCAGCATTGTGAATGGTTCGGAAATAATATGTCATGTTTTACTTGTACCTCAGCCAGCATTGTGAATGGTGTCTGAGGCGGATACAGACCAGGGCAGTAAATCTAATACTTAGGTGTTTTTAGTCATGCATGAAAGATCTGTGTTGGTTCTGTGGTTATAAGTTACATCTCTGGCCATGCTGGCAGGGTCTGAATCAAACCAAATGTCCACCTGGTACACTGGCAAGGTCTGAATCAAACCCAATGTCCAGTGGGATTGATCTGTTTGATCCATTTGTTTGTTTCAGTTTTCAGTAGTTGAATCCTTTGACGTGTTGTTGATTTCAAAATGTTTCATTTTCAACAAATGCACTGGGTTGGTTGAAAAGTGATTCTAAACGTACATATCATGCACTATATTGACATAGTGGAAGAATTTTTGTAGGAATGGAATTATTACATACAATTCCATTCCTACAAAACAAAACCATCAATATTCCAAACAAACTCAAATATAGGCATTTTTTAATTCAAAACAAAACAAAAACCCAATAACAAAAAACTCAGGGGAGCATCTTCCCTCCCCTTCATGCCTACAAACTACATCTCTAAAGCCCTACCTTCCCCTATCTCCCGTCCCTAATCTATCCCCTTAAATCAACCAAATTAACCCCAGCCCTAAACCTCCCTTCCACCTCTCCCGGGCAGCATGCTGCCCCCACTTCCTCTCCTCCCTCCCCCTCAAATTTCCCCTACCCTCCACACTATCCCCTCCACCCCCCAATCTCTCCCTGTCTTTACCATGTCCTGCCTGGCTTCCCACAGCCCCTGTTTAAAGAGGCTTATGAGAAGTCAGAGCAGAAACCTGTCCCTGACCGTCCCACTCGCTCTCCCTACACCTCTCTCTACCCTAGCCCAAGTTAAAACAAAATTCCCTTTCACCCACCTAACAACAGCCGTGCCCATACTACTCTGGCAAAGGCACAGTCCCAAAAGGTGTCTCCTCCCCGCCACAAGATGGTCTTGGACAGGTGGGGGATCGCGCCAAGCTATGCCTGTACATGATGAAACGTACCGGGAAGCACTTGTGGAGGCTCAACCAATTCAGGTCCTTGAGCTTGTTGTCCATACCTTACCTTAACTAAATCCCACCACTCTAACACCCCCTCACACATGGACCGGAGGCCTTCAATCCCACAAACAAACCAGKAAAGGCTTCAATGAAAGCCCATCCAGCACATCCCGATCTAATTTCCAGTACCCCCTACCGAAGAGGCAGACTGGTGACCTCACCTGCAGGAGCACCCCGTCGTGATCCGAAAATAAAACAGGCAACAGCTGCCTAGACAACTGACCCAAGGACCTAGACAAAAAAATATAGTCAAGCCTCCGCGCAACCCCCCGGGAGTTGCACCAAGTGGAACCAGCCATTGTCGGAGTAGT
The DNA here is from genome assembly GCF_002910315.2 of Salvelinus sp. IW2-2015. NCBI lineage: Eukaryota > Metazoa > Chordata > Actinopteri > Salmoniformes > Salmonidae > Salvelinus > Salvelinus sp. IW2-2015. The sequence goes on along the minus strand of NW_019944802.1, from coordinate 94,189 downwards.
GTGCAGGCCTCCATCAACCAGACCATGGCAAGCCATTAGCCCGGTGATGGGGCCTGCACTGCTATGCCCCCTACCCCTAAACCTATATTAAAATCCCCCCCTATCACCACTTGCCTATTTGTGGCACACAGGGGCACCAAACAGTCCACCATCTCCTTCCTGTCTGCCGCCACCTGTGGCCCGTACACCCCCACTAATCTATATCTGCAATCCCTTAAGACATCCATCCCCAAAACCCTCCACTGCATAACCACAAATGAACCCTCAACCTTTACCCACACAAAATCCCTACCCCCGATGAGTGCAACCCACCTATACCCCAAACCGACTCCCCTKTCCCACTCCCTCCTAAATCTGTTAACATCCCCTCCATCCCTCAGGTGAACCTCCTTTAAAAAACAAAAGTCAAAAACCACACCTTCTAAATAACTAAAAACCKCCCTCTTAACAAAATCCCTTGAACGCTTACATTTAAACTTACAAAAGTTATAGTAGGCTCCATGAAAAAAAGTATTAAATAAAATCAAAAACAACCATCACCCAACTACTAACCCCCCCCCCCCCAAAAAAAATAGGAGTCTCACTCGATCTCCCCGCCCCATCTCCAGGGCGCCGCTCTCTCCCGACGTCCACCCGTCTTCCTCCATCTCACCAACCCAGGATGCAGGAAGTGGTTTGGCTCCCGAGTGCCCTGCATTCTGGGTTGACCACCAAACTCCTCCACTTCCCCAGCCCGAATCTGGTTGGGTAGAGAGTAGGGAAGCCCGTGTCCAAACAGGAACTGCGACCCCCCCAGTTGACAGCCCTGAGCCGTGCTTGGTGTATCAAGCTCCACCGGGAGTTGAGGGGCTGGGAAAGCCAGCGAGGACACAGTTTCTCCCGCCCCCATCACTCGCTTGTCCACCCCCCCCCCCCATACCCTCCCTCTCGCTGTCTGTCAAAGCCCTTCCTCTTCCCTCTCTTCTTTGGCGATAACAGGGAGACCACCACCCCTCCCCCAAGCTCCTCCACCATTCCCCCCATCTCTCCACAGGGCGCTCACATTCTGCTGTCCCCCCACTCCCTCTCCTCCACTGGTCCTGCCCACCACCTCTCCCTCCACTCCTTCTGCTCCTCCACTCCTTTTCCCTCCTCTCCTCCCGTTCTGCTGCTCCCGTGCCTTCTCTGTCCCCCCTCCTCCGCCGCTCTTTGCTCCTCCTCCTTCCGTGAGGCCGTCCCTCTGGGCCTGTGCTCTGTTCTTGTCTGGGCCTCCCTTTCTTCCCCCTCGCTCCTCCCCCAGCCGCAGACATGTGTGACCTCTGACGAGCCGGGCATTCCTGCCACAGGTGCTTCTGCACGAGCCACACCCGTGGCACGCCTTGAGCTCGTCACAGTCCTTCGCCTCGTGCTCCCCAGATCCACAAAATCTGCACTTTCTTGTGCTGCACGAGGCTAGGATGTGGCCGTAGGTCATACAACGCCTGCAAAACTGGGGCTGATGTGCATAAAACAATGTCCCCCTGTCAGCCCTCAGGGAGAACATAGCTGGAGGATGAAGGTAGCCACCCAGTCCCTTTGGATCCTCCCTGAGGAGGGCCTGGAAGTCTCTCCTCCCRTTCCAAAAACCCAGGGAGTCCTTGAGGTGCCTTGCTGAGGAGATGTCATCCATGTATCTCCCCAGAAAGGCCCTCACCTCCTCGTTCTTGACGTACGGGTTATAAATGTTCACAGTTACAATCCTGAAATTGTTTTTTGCCAAGCTGGTTACCTCATAGTGGCACATCGGCCTCGCACCGCCCACTTCTCTCACCTTTTTCAGGATCTCGTCGTGTTTTTCTTCTGTGTGTAAAGCCACGTCATAACATCCCTCCAACGGGTAACCTAGGAGGCAAAACACATCCTTCCCTGTCAGTTTAAGGATCCACATTAAGATAGTCCTTCCAAAAGTTTCACGTCCGAATGGCTCCATCTCCTTGTCCTTCCACACAAAGCGAACCGTATTCACCAGCCCGATCCCAGGGACCGACCTATTTGAAGAATTTTGCTCCATCTCCACTCCCGCTCTCTTCCAAAAAAGGAAAAACTGAAAAGAAAAGCAAAAACGTCTGAGAATCGTTACCCCCAAAAAACTTTACTACCCTTCGGCCTTCGACTTTCAGCTAAGAGGTTACGGTACCTCAGTACCCAACTTGAACTTAGCCACACAGGAGAGAAGCCTAATCAGTGTGACAAGAGATACTCTCGTTCAAGTGGTCTGATTAAACATCAGAAAATACATGCAGGAGATCCACAGAGTGTGGAATGATCTCCAACACCAGACCTGGGTAGTAGAACACAGAGTGTAGAATGATCTTCAACACTCTGTGTATGTGACATTTTATTTGTCACATACACATGTTTAGCAGATGTTATTGCGGGTGTAGCAAAATGCTTGTGTTTCTAGCTCCAACAGTCCAATAATATCTAACAAGTAATATCTAATAATACACACAATCTAAAGGAATGGAATTAATAATATATAAATATTTGGACGAGTGATGTCAGAGCGGCATAGACAGATACAGTAGAATAGAATACAGTATATACATATGAGATGAGTAATACATAGACTAAGATACAGTAGAATAGAATACAGTATATACATATGAGATGAGTAATACATAGACTAAGATACAGTAGAATATGATAGAATACAGTATATACATATGAGATGAGTAATACATAGACTAAGATACAGTAGAATAGGATAGAATACAGTATATACCAGAGGTGGGACCAAGTCATTGTTTTACAAGTAAGTCTCAAGTCTTAGCACTCAAGTTCCAAGTCAAGACAAGCTATGTAGGCTTGTACACAATCACCCAACACACACACCATCGAGTGATATGCCTCATGCTGGAATTCGTTTGTCAAACACGCTTTTTTTTTGGCTTTCTCAGCAGTGGGTCAGACCCGTGAATAAAGTTTGTTTTGAAATTTAAAATGTCTGCTTAACTTTTTTCTGTCTGACTAATTTTTTTAAAAAACCATCGGAAGCCAGAGAAAACAGGGTTCCGAGAGGGTATTAGTTCTATATGGGTATTATAGTTCTGAGGCTGTTCTATGTTGTTAGGCGATGGAAGTATTTTGGTGGGATTATTCCGGAGCTGCCAGTCCCGGAACCTGTAGTGGGTGTGACACTTTAAGTCTAGGCGCCATTCAAACTTTCACCGTCCTCTGGTGGTTGGCTCGAGTGAGGTTTCCTCCTGGCTCGGCGCGTGTTTCCCATCCCACGTCACACTCCTAGCTTGGGGATCATCGGCTCCCCTTCAGCGCGATCTGACATGGCGTTTGCCTCAGCCCGGGATCGTCAGGCTCCATGCTGAAGCCGGTTCGCCAAGGTGAAACTCCCAAACGCTCACCTGCGTCAAGGTTCGTCGGGGCTTATAGTCCTCAGCGCCCCGCAACTGGCCTTGCCGTATCATGCGCCCTCTTTATATAAGTTGTACTCTATGAAAACAGTGGGTTTTCTGTACCGAAAGTTGTTGCCTCAGGTGGGGAGAAACGGGGGTCAATAGGCGTCCACAAGAGGGCGAGGGGTGTAGTGAGGTTTCATTGTTGCTTCGTGAACCGTGTGACATATTACAACCTTATACCCCTGCGACGCATTTGTGATAGGTGCGCGCATAGAATTAATGATACAATACCTGCGACTACGACTAGCTGAACACTGCCATCCAGTTCAACCAGTTCCCACATACCACTTCCTGAATTCTCTATGCGTCACTAACGCATTCAAGCCGCTTTAATGGATCACCTGGACTCACTCTATTACATGGTTATATTTCTCTCCCTATACTTTGGTCTGTTCCCTTCGCTCTGTCGTCCACTTGATGCTTGCGTTGATTGTTTCTTGTCTTAGAAGCGTTTTATGTTATGCTGACGCTGTGCTTGTCCGTTATATGTTCGTCCTATTATAGATGATAAATGTTAACTGCCGTTACCAGTTCTTCAGGTCCGGCAGAGCGAGTCATTTTTGCCGTGTAAAATTACAAAACACATACATCCCCCATGTCATCACCTCTACCTAAAACTAAACCACACATAAATAGAAAACAAAGAGATAATAGGCCAGGGCGTAGACAGCACAATAATGCACTGGAAATTATCTTCCTCAACCACTATGTACTGCATCTGGAATTATCCCTCTACATCCCTTGCTCAATGAAAAGTGCAACTGGAACATTCCCTCTAAGTCACCCCCTTTATACATTTCGTACTTCTGCAATAGCGAAGATTATCACCACCTCTACAACCAAGTAAAACTGCACGTGGAATTATTCCCCTCTTACACATTAACCTGGCAGCTGGAAATTATCGACGTGCTAAACCAAAAGAACGCCTTTCCCAACGATGTACTGGAGCACTGGAATTAATCCCGTACATCCTTTATATCGATGTACTGTACTGGAGATATATCCTCTAACACCAACATACTGCAGCTGGGTAATGTATCCCTCATTGGCAAAGTCTTACTGATGCATGGAATATCCCAATGCTTAACACCCTCACACATGTACTGCACTGGAAGTATCCCTGCTAACACAACTGATTAATACAATTACTGTATCTGGGATATTATCACCCTCTTATCACATGTACAATGCACTGGAATTATCCCCTCCTATCAGCAGTGTACTAGATCTGTGAGAATTATCCATCACAACACGAATGTACTGCAAGCTGCGATATTATCCTCTACATGTAGAGTGGATAATCCGAGTGCAGTAACACTAGTCTGCAACTGGAAATATACTATCCTCTAACAGTGTAGATGGGATATTCCAGTGGCAGTAGCATTGTGGTGAGGGATATAATTCCAGTGCAGTACATGTGTAGAGGGTGTAGAGTCTATCACCCTTGTAACACATTGTACGCACTGGAATTAAATCCCTCTACACACCTTTATTACATGTACTTGTACTGGAATTATACCTCTAGCACATGTAAACTCTTGCATCTGGGAATTATCCCCTCTACACATGTACTCCTGTACTGGAATTATTCTCTACACAATGTACTGACTGCGATATTAATACTACTCTACTCCTACGTACTGCACTGGAATTATCCTATACACATGGTAGTATCTTTTTTTTTTTTACTGTATGGAATTATCCCTCTAATACATGTACTTGCACCGTGGAATTATCTCCTCTACACTATGTTACTGCACTGGAATTATCGCCTCCACTCACACATGTACTGCACTGGATTATCCCTCCTACACCCTTTACACATTGTACTTGCACTGGAATTATCTCCTCGTACAACCCTTTATAACTGTACTGTTATCCTTGGATTATCCCTCTAACACATGTACTCTCGCACTGGAATTAATCTCCTTCTACACTGACTGTAAGCTGGAATCTTAACCTTCTACACATGTACCTTTGCATCCCGAGGAAATATTCCTCTACTGCATGGTACTATGGCAACTGGACTTATCTGCTCTATCGCACATGTGAACTGTAACGGGAAATTATACGCCTGCTATCATACATGTACTGCACTGGAATTTACCCTCTAACAGTATCTGCACTGGCTGGGGAAATAATCCCTATCAACATGTAGCAACTGGAATTATCCTTTACATGTTACTGTATCTGGAAATTATCACTACCACATGTACTGCAACTGGAATTATCCCTTACACACGTACTTGCACTCGGAATTATCTCATTGGCCTGGCAGAAATACTTGATGTTTTTTATTTGGGCCATCAACGCTTGCTTCAGTGATTTTGTTGATTGGTATACATTCAGTTCAATTGTGCATAGGGGAGAGGTGGTTGGTCTGGATGTCTGCAGGTCATGCAACTGCAGAAATATGATCCTTGTAATAGTTCCTCTGTGAAATACAAGCAGTTGGTGTATGATTGTGAAATAACACTTCAAGATTCATGAGAGCAAACTGTAATTAATGATTTCTGAACAAACCAGTTTTTATGTTATAATGTCATTAGAGATATCTTATCAAGCTTTTATTTTGCACTTGTGATGTTCATTTATATAGAACATAACATGAAATCACATGAACATGCTTAAGTGGCATGAAAATATGATTTGGACTAAACAGTCTACAGTTTTGAGACAAATTCAATGTTATTCGGTTAAACAGCTGAGAGTCTAGTTGATTTTACGGACTGGAACGAGTCCTATACCAGTTTGAAAGGACATACTGAACTCATGTTATTCTGATTGAACAATGAGAGGACTAGTTGATAATGGACATAACAGTTTTTAACAGTCTGAAGGACACAACTAGTCTATCTGGTTAAAACAGAGAGAGATAAGTTTGATTGATGGAGTGGGGGATTTTTTTAAATTAGGAAATTAATATGTCATGTTTTAACTCGTACCTCAGCCAGCAATTGTGAATGTTAGGAAATAATATGTAATGTTTTTAGCTTCGTGACCTCAGCCAAGCATTTGTGAATGGTTAGGAAATAATATGTCATGTTTTACTCGTACCTCAGCCAGCATTGTAAAATGTTAGGAATAATATACTGTCAGTTTTTTACTCGTACCTCGAGCCAGCCATTGTGAATGGTTAGGAAATAATATGTCTATGTTTTACCCGCTTGACCCGTTAAAGCCCCAACGCACCCCAGCACCGACTCCACCCCACAACCCACCGCCACCATGACACCTAACGCCGACCCCCACAGTCCCACCCAACAAACAACCAGCGACGACGGGTTTTTGGTATCAAAAACCACGCTACAATATCAGGCACCTCAACCCAACCACCATCCCACCCGCGCCAGGCCCCACGCCACCATAGCGAGGGCTCCCCAGCCGACCCCCCGGACGACCCTCAATCCATCGCCCCAGCCCACCCACCACTTCCCCCACGACTGTGCCTTTTGTACCACTCATTTACTGTCACTACTTCTGCTTAATAGTTATCTGTTTCTCGACACTTTCGTTTGTTCATAATACCGTTTCTTCTTGCCTTTCAAGCCAGCATTGTGAATGTTCGGAAATAAATATGGTTCCATGTTTTACTCTGTACCTCAGCCTACATTGTGAATGGTGTCTGAGTGCGGATCACAGACCAGGCGCGTAAATCTTAATACTTAGGTGTTTTTAGTCATGCAGTGAAAGATCTGTGTTGGTTCTGTGGTTATAAGTTACATCTCTGGCCATGCTGGCAGGGTCTGATCAAACCAATGTCCACTCTGTACACGTGCAAGGTTGAATCAAACCCAATGTCCAGGGGATTGATCTGTTTGATCCATTTGTTTGTTTCAGTTTTCAGTAGTTGAATCCTTTGACGTGTTTGTTTGATTTCAAAATGTTTCATTTTCAACAAAATGCACTGGGTTGGTTGAAAAGTGATTCTAAACGTACATACATGCACTATATTGACATAGTGGAAGAATTTTTGTATGAATAAAGTTATTACATACATTCCATTCCTACAAAACAAAACCATCATATTCCAAAACAAACTCAAATATTAGGCATTTTTTAATTCAAAAGAAAACAAAAACCCAATCAACAAATAAACTCAGGGGAGCAGTCTCCCTCCCCTTCATGCCTACAACTACTCTCTAAAGCCCTACCTTCCCCATCTCCGTCCCTAATCTATCCCCTTAAATTCAACAAATTAACCCCAGCCCTAACCTCCCTTCCACCCTCTCCCAGGGGCAGCATGCTGCCCCCATTTCCCTCTCCTCCCTCCCCCTCAAATTCCTCCACCCTCCTCACTATCCCCTCCACCCCCAATCTCTCCCGTGTCTTTACCATGTCTGCCTGGCTTCCCACAGCCCCTTTAAAGAGGCTTATGAGAAGTCAGAGCAGAAACCTGTCCCTGACCGTCCCACTCGCTCTCCCTACACCTCTCTCTACCCTAGCCCAGTTAAAAAAACAAAATTCCCTTTCCACCCACCTAACAACAGCCGTGCAACTACTACCGGCAAAGGCACAGTCCCAAAAGGTGTCTCCTCCGCCAAGATGTCTTGGACAGGTGGGATCTCGCCAAAGCTATGCCTGTACATGATGAAACGTATCCGGGAAGCACTTGTGGAGGCTCAAACCAATTCAGGTCCTTGAAGCTTGTTGTCCATACCTTATCCTTAACTAAATCCACCACTCTAACACCCCCTCACACATGGCCGGAGGCCTTCAATCCCACAAACAAACCAGTAAAGGCTTCAATGAAAGCTCCATCCCAGCACATCCCGATCTAATTTTCCAGTACCCTTTTTTTTTTCCTATACCCTATCCGAAGAGCAGAACTGGGTTGAGTAACGGGGGATCGCAGTGCCGGCTCCACCTTCAGGAGCCAAGAACGAGGGATTGCTGCGTTGGTTGCTGGGATTTCATCACGTCTAGTGATCCGAAATAACGCAACAAAAGCGCCTAGACAAGCTGACCCAGGACCTACTACTACGACAAAAAAAACATTACTAGGTCCCTGCCCCCGCAAACTCCCGCTACTAATCTCGGACATACTTCAATCTTACCCACACAAAAAGGATCGGACTCCAAAAAATGAGTCAAGCATACGAGGGCATGCATAACGCTACCAACACCTTTAGGGTGCAACGACGCCTGTCCGCGCGACGACCGCGGGGTTGCGCGCCAGCGGCTTGACTATCTTTTCTGTAGATCCTGCATTATGCTAAGTCGGAACGAAGGTTCCCATTCTGTTCGTGAGTAGGGTCGCTGATGTCTATCTGAGCCTCGCGATCAATCCAGGACCAATGGGCAACCATTGATGATCTGCCTGTGATCGGGAGCATTTCGGCGATCACTCTGACGGGGCTCACGCCTCAGTGCGCTGACGCGCTTCAATTCACCTCAAGACCTCATAGTTAATAATTCCTCACCTACCATGTCCGAGTTACGACCCACTTTGCGTGATTTGTAACCCACTACCGAGGGGACACCAAATACAGTATGCACATCACGCTCGATGCAAGTCCTGTCCCTGGTCGTAGCCGGTGGCCTCTCACCTTGTGCCCATTCGGATAGCCCACCCTTCTACCTGAGCTATATCTATATCTTGGCATCTCCTTAAATGGACTGAGGCGACTATAAGGCCCGGGCCTCACCAAGTGATACGCCTCAGCATGCGTGCATACACCACTAAAATGAAGCCACGCAAGGCCTTTACCCTAGCAACATAATAAATCCCATCTCCCCAGAGAGGTTAGAGGTGCAACCACCTTATACCGGCGACAACCAGCCCAAGCCTTCCCAAACTGTACCCCTCTACAACCTGCGGCTAAAAATCGTCACGCTTCCTCACAAAGTATGACCTTCCCCACGTGCCTACACTCCTCTTTCCTCCAATTGCCCTCTAGAAGCTGAAACCCTCCTGCTAAAAATAAAGTATAAGTGCACAGCAGAAACCAACCACCTCACCCCGCAGTATAACACTAAGAAAACTCCTCTCCTCTAACATAATGCGCGTCGTGTCGAAGGCGGCGATACATGATGAACTACAAACAGTTATACAGCTTATTGGAACTGTGCCTTTGCCAGAGTAGTATGTGCACGGCTGTTGTTAGGTGGTTGAAGGGAATTCTTCTGCCAATTGAAAAAAAGTATTAAATGAAAATTCTAAAGGGCTCAGGTAAAGAAAGCTGACCGCCAGACTTGACATGAGGACAGCGACCCGTGGGACGGGCCCAGCCCGGACCAGGTTCTCTGCTCTGCACAAAATCAAAATACAAGAAATGCAGCTCTCATCTCGATTGCTAAATCAGGGCGTGGGCAAGACCCCACGCGCCATGGCACACCAACTGGTAAAACAGACCAGGGAGACCAGATGCACTGTCAGGAGATGGGGTGTTCTGGGCTGCCCTGGAAGGGTGCCCGTGCGATTACATGAGGTGTGAGTCGGAAGCACGCAAGTAGCGGCGAACTCCACTTTCCAGGGGCAGCGGAGCGAGAGAAGCCCTGCGGGCTAGACATTGCTGGTTGGGTCAGTAGAGTCACGGCGAGAGAGGTAGCCCGTGCTTACCAGCGCGCAAACAGGTTAACTGAGGGACAGCGGGTATTTGCCTTCGCCCCTCAGTTTGATTACACATGCGGCCGTGAGCGTAGATCTATGGTGATACAAGCTCCAGGCAGAGGAGGATAGAGAGGGCTTAGGGAAGCGCGGAGCATAGGCGGCTGTAACACTAAGATATTCGTCCGCCAGTCTCATATGGCACTCAGTGCACGCATGGTCCGACCTCCGCTCCCCCAATACCACGTCGCGGGTCGACTCGCGGACATGGAGTCGTCAATGACTTCGCCTCTGCCCTGAGTCCTTCTTCTGCTTTATTCCGTCCGTCTTCTTTGGTAATGATGGCTTGGGTATAACCAGTTGGTAGCGGATCCTTCGCGAATCTCACAATCAAAACCTGCTAACGTTACTCGATATTGAGGCTTCTGCGTCCACTCTATTGGCGACCTCCACCTATTCGATGTCGTTCCTACTGAGGGGGCGCCTGGATCATTGTAGGCGTAGCGAGGGTAACTGCTCGTCATGAATAATCCACTCTCTTCCCCTACTCAAAAATTCCTTCCCACTATCCCCTTCCAATAAAGTCTCCGCCCCACGTTGTATTACGTGCCATACTCGTGGTATCAGACCATACATCACCTTTCTCCCTCCATTCAAGCCGCCTAACCATGCTCTGCGGCATCCTATCCACTCTCCTTGTTGCACTAACCCCATCTTATCTCCCTCAAATCTCCACACCGGATTTCTGTTCTGTCATCGACATGTTATTCATATCCTACTTTACCCCCACCGTCATTCACACTCCCTATGAACATGGATTCCAACGTACCCTGAAAACTGAAATCAAGGAGGCCATATATGGGGATCAACACACCTCCACTCGATCACATCCCACAAGCTGGGCCGTACCCCATCTGTGGCGCCGGCTTCCGGGTTTCTTGTCACTTGGTGCCTCCACCTTACTTCTCGCCACTAGCCCGCGCTGTCCACCCCACGTGCGCCCCCACCCACTATGCCGAGAGGTTTCGAGATTCTGAAGAACACGCATGCACCAGAAGCCCGGGGCAATGCTACACGAATCAGCTAAGATGTGCTGTATACAGGAAGCCACAGAACCCACCCAGCACGGAGCGGAACGCTTGCAGCTTCGTCATAACAGCAGTGCACTCTTAAGAACCTACGTAGCCCCAAAAGTCATTAGCACTTTACACCTCTGCCCCTCTCCCCGTATATCCCACAGCCTCTCACGACACCTATCTCCACAATGCTGCGCCTGAGGTCACTAAATGAGCTACAAAATCTAGCACATGCAATCTCTATGACGCATCTGGAGGCTTAGGAGTGCCGTAGGTATCTATCACCAGAGACCGCTCATTCAAACTCGGACGAGCTCTGTATGCTGGCTGGCATAAAGAATCAATGCTGAAAAGCAACTGATCAAACCCACTCAAAGGAGCCCAATAATCATTAAAGTCTTGAGGGTATTGAAGGTATGCCTAACCAAGCACCAGCCACCAAATCTGGTGTATCAACTCCTGAGGTAGGAAGCGCCATGGAAGTTACATCATATCCCCTTCACCGTAACCCAAAATACCACAGGGAGTCTCTCTGCAGTAAGACCATCCTCACTGCTGAGCGAAAGCATGGTAGATTCTGCAGGAGCTACGATGCGTAATACACGACCGCACACCACGATAAAAGTGATCCACACTTCATCAATCCCTAAGCTCATCGCAACGATACGTGGGTCAAACTGTGTCAAGCGAAGCGATGTCTAATTACAATATTACCAGACTGAAACAATTGTTTTAATATTTGTCACCTAAGACCTATTCCGACAATGCTGGCTGAGGTACAGTAAAAACATACCATATTATTTCCTAATTGTGAAAAAATCCCCAATCTCCAAATAAAATCAACCTAAGCTCTCTCGTTTAACCAAGAGATGAACAATGAGTGGTCTCAACTGGATTAAACTGTATCATTATACTAGCTCTTATGCAATCAAATAACATGATTTGTGTCCTCAAACTGTTAGACTGTTAGTCCCGTAATCAAACTAGACCTCACTGTTTAACCAGAGAAACAATAGAATGTTGTCCTCAAACGTTAGACTGGTTAGCCATAATCAACAGCCGACTAGATGTCATGTATTTCATGTTATGTCTCTATAAGAAAACATCACCAAGTGAAATAGAAGGATTTTGATTAACACTACTCTTAATCAGACTAAATACATAATCATGGGGTTGTTCAGCAATATCATTAATTATCTAATATTTCCTCAATGAAATGTAACTAACATATCACAATCATCCCACTGCTGTATTCACCCAGAAGAATAAACACGGATCTAATCTATCAGTTGCCCATTGACTGCCCGCATCGACACCTCCCCCTATCAAAATTGTGTGGACTGTCCCCCTCCCCACCACCATCCTCTGGCCACGCGTGGCGGCGCCGATCACATCAGATATTCTGAAGCTCAGCCTGGGAATTCGTGCAGTACGTGTTAGAGGGATAATCCAGTGCAAGTACGGGGTGCTCATCCAGGTCGACAGTAAAAGGGAAATCCAGACAGTAACATGTGTGGGGAATAATCTGTCAGTGCAGTACATGTGTAGAGGGATAAATTCCGCGCAGTACATGTGTAAGAGGGATAAATTCCAGTACAGAAACATGTGTAGAGGGCAAATATCAGCAGTACTATGAGTAAGTAGATAATCAGTCTAAGTACATTTTTGTAGAGGGATAAAATCCAGTACAGACATTGTGAGGAATAAATCCAGTGCAGTACAGGGTAGAGGGATACTCAGGCAGTACATGAAAAGGTGTAGAGGGATAATCAGTGCAGTATATGTAAAGGGTGTGAGGATACTATTTCCCAGGGCAGTAATGTTGTGATGGTGTATATATTCCAGTGCAGTAACATGTTAGAGGGATAATCATGCAGTACATGTGTAGAGGCATGTAATTCCAGTAAGTATGTTTGTAATGAGTGAAAATTCCAGTCAGACATGAAGTAGAGGCTATAATTCCTAGTGCAAGATATGGTTTGAGAGGAATAATTCCAGTAAGTACATTGTAGTAGGATATATTCCAGTGGCAGTGATGGTTGTAGAGTGAAATTCCAGTACAGATACAGTGTAAAAGGGTATGAGGATAAATTCCAGGCATGTATGTGTATAAAAGGGTGTAGACCTACACACCCCACCCCTTAACAAATTTAAGCACTGATTCCCACCATATAACGAGACTGGATTCCCCAACTGTAGAGAACATAATTAGTGCAGACATGCGCACGGGAAATTATCCCTAACAGTAAGGGATAATCAGTGTCAGACATGAGGGCTAATTCAGTTGCAGACAGTTAGGGAAAAGCCAGTGAGTAGGTAAGATAATCAACAGTACAGTATAAAGGTGTAGAGGGATAATCCAGTGCAGTAATTGAAGGGTGTAGAGGATTAATTCCAGTGCAGTTACATGTGTGAGGATAATCCAGGCAGTAGTGTGTAGAGGGATAATCAGTACAGTACATGTATAAAGGGTAGAGGATAATTCAGTGCAAGTACGATGTGGAAAGGGTAGAGGGATACTTCCAGTGCAGTACATGTGTAAGGGATAATTCAGTGCAGTACATTGAGACGGATAAGTCCAGTACAGTACATGTAAAAGGGTGTGAGGATAAGTTCCAGTGCAGTACAATGGAAGTTGTGAAGGGGATAATTCCAGTGCAGTACATTGGTTGAGGGATAATTCCAGTGCAGTATGTGTGTCACGCCCGGCCTTAGTACTTTGTTTCTATATGATTTTAGTAGTCAGGTGTGAATGGGGAATGTATCGTGTTTGTATTTGGTCAGCAAGAAGACGCTGGAGAAGAACGAAGCAGGTACGGGGAGTAACATTTAATAAATGACGAACATATACGAGACAGCACAGCGTCAGCAAAAACAAAAACATTAGACAAGAAACAATTCAACGACAAGCAGGAACAGAAGCAAGGAACAGACAAATATAGGGGAGGAAATTAACATGTAAGAAGTGAGTCCAGGTGAGTCCATTAACGGATGCGCATGTGACGGAAGAAGGCAGGGTGTGGTCGATGGAGGCCAGGGAGCGTGTGATGCAGGGTAATCTGGGCCCTCAAAGCGCAGGGGAAGGGAAAGCGGGAGCCAACACATGACAGTACCCCTCCTTTGCGCCCACCGGCGTCCCCTGGGCAAACGGCCGAAGCATGGCCAGGGCAAAGCCAGTTGGGAGGCGGAAAGCCCGACGAAACCGGCACAGGAGCCGTGGGAGCCATGGCGAACCGTACTCAGGCATAGGAGCCCTACGATCTCGGCGGAGGCAAAACGCCTGCTGATCCGCTGAATGGGGAGCCCGATGACAGTGGAGTGACGTGGGATGGAAACCGCCGACCAAGGAAAACCTCTCGAGCCACCAAGGCGTGAAAGTCTGAAGGGCTAGGCTTACACCCCGGTTCAATCGGACAGCAGGATGCCAGCCAATCGTCACCAACAAAACACAAGACAGAACAAAAAAAAGCTCCTGGACCGGCTGGCAAGCAAAAACTGACGATACCAGCTGAGCGCCGAAAGGATAGCGGCATCCGATCAACCGGGCAAAGAAACTCTCTCGAGCCAGCTGGCGCGAAAGCCGATAAGCGAGGCACCCGTTCCATGGGGCGACCCCGAACCGCTGCCACCATTTCCAACAGAACGCCAGGTACCCCCGATCTTCGTATGATGCCTTGCATTCTGTCACGCAAAATGACGCCCTGGGAGAGACGAAGCCAGGTACGGGAAGTAAATTAATATGACGAAATATAAGAGAACAAAGCACAGCGTCAGCAAACACCACTTAGACAAAACATCAATGCACACAGGGAAAGAGCCAGGGAACAGACAAATATAGGGAGGAAATGTAACAGAATAGTGGAGTCAGGTGAGTCATTAACTGGCTGGCGAGTACGAGAGAAGCAGGTGTGGGTGATGGATGGCAGGAGCGGTGATGCAGGGTAATCTGCGCCGTCATAGCCCGCCAGGGAAGGGAAGAGCGGAGAACATGACAGGATACTAGGGTTTTGTATTTTATGGGGCAGTGTGTCTAGTGTATGTATGCTATGTTGCATGATTGAGGTTTCAATTAGAGACAGCTGCACGTGTCTCGAAATTGGGAGCCAATTTAGGCAACAAGTCATAGTAGTTGTGGGTGATTGTACTAATGTCAAGGCCTGTGTCTGCGACTTATTGTATATAGCTTCACGGTCGCGTTTTGTTTGCTTAAGTTGTAAAGTGTTCTTCGGTCTCGTTAATTAAAATATGTGTTTTCAGCTGCGCTTGGTCCCTCTTTTTCACAGTTACGACGATCGTGGACACGTGGTGAGAGGGATATTCCGAGTGCAGGACATTACCATGAGATAGTGGCAAGCATCCGGGTCATCCAGCCTCATGCACCGCCCACTTCTCTCACCTTTTCAGGATCTCGTCGTGTTTTTCTTCTGTGTGTAAAGCCACTCATAACTCCTCCAACGGGTAACCTAGGAGGCAAAACACATCCTTCCCTGTCAGTTTAAGGATCCACATAAGATAGTCCTCTCAAAAGTTTCACGAGCGGTCCACACGAGGATGGCTATCGGACAGAGTGACTTCCTTGTACCTTTCCACAAATGAAGCCGAACCAAGAGTATTTGCTAGTCCAAGCACGAGAGGGTCTGTCCAGGAGAGCAGCGTAACTATATTGGATTTAAGAGAGGACTTGGATTGAGCAGGCCAAGTCTCAGGCTAACACTCATCACCTGCTCGCTAACACGAAGAACAGAGGCACATAACTGCAACAAGTAAAACTCAGAAACGAGCAAGAACAAGTCTGCAATGGCTAATGCGTTACCCTTGTAAGAAGAGATGGAGGGAGAGAGAGAGGTACCCCTCACATAAATACAATTGCAACATTGGATCCTTACATAGAAACTCTCCCTGACTATGTATTAGAAGCGGTGTCTCAATACAGCTACTTGTTTTACAGCGCTGAAGAGGAGGGGTCTATACATCTTGTGTAATCCTCACATTTGGATGAAAGCGTGCCCAGAGTATAACCTGCCTTGCCATAAGCTACAAACGTCCCCCACGAAGCTGAATCTTGTAAGACAACTAAGAGAACCACTTAAATCAGTTATGACAAAGAGATAAGACTCTTCGTGCAATGAGTGAGAGAGCACCTGATTAACATCGAGAAATACTACCAATTGCAAAAGACTGAGTCCTTGAGCACAAGTGAAGTGTGCGATTATGAATTCATCTAACAGAACCCAACAATGAGACCTAGGGATGGAGTAAGAAGCGAAACAAGTAGGAATCAAAGAACACCAATGGAATTGGAACTATACAAGCTACTCTGTGTGTATTAAGGTGACATTTCAACATCATTGCTGATCAGCGATAATACAACACTAGGTTTAGTACAAAGATTGTTGATTGGCGGGCTCGAGTTTAGCAAAACTGATCTGTCCGCTAATGCGTACTTGCGAACTCCTCAAACAGGTAATGATCGAATAAACAGTCATATCAAGTAAACAAGTCTTAATTAGTTTTAATCTAGCCATCTAACTCAACATGGAAAATAGGTAAGTTGAGATATATATTATAAGAAGGCTCAAGTCCATAAAATGGACGATGTAACCTTGTGCAAAGACGCGGTCATAAGACAGTAGTACAAGACCTAGCCCATACTAGTCAACGATGATAGAAGAGTAGACGAAGTCACTAGAGTGATGCACTAGATGTGCATATATTCATGTAAATAAGACTAAAAAGAGATACAGTAGAATCAGTACATACATTGAATAACATATACTTGTAATAGATGAGATATATAGCAATAATGAAGAGTACCCTACACTAGAATGATAATCTACGATAGATAACTATAGTGATTATGTAAGCTACATGTTTCTAAGCTAGTATGAGACTGAGCTATATAAAGTTAAGAGTATTATACACGCTATCGAGGAAAGATACAGTAAGAATCATGGAATAGATGATCACACAGTAGACACTGCCCACAGCGAAAGTTTAGATTGTGTACGCAACGCGCGAACCCAAAAAGGGAAAGGTGAGGTGACCAAAAGACACTTCTGAGTTGATACACACATACAATAAGCATCTCAGTCATTAGCAGCGAACTGCGAAGTTTTCTCGGGCAGTGCTTATGTCGAAGTAGACATAGAAGCTATCGAATCAAAGTAGAGGTGCATTATGATATCACATATCACACAATAATCTAGCACAACCGGAACAACTAGCACCACTTAGTGTTGAAGCTCAAACCTACATTCGGACAACTATCTCTACACACACAACACACACACACACAACAACACACACACACACACACACACACACAACACACACACACACACACGATCACACACAGCACACACACACACGACACACACACACAACACACACACAACACACACCTTCTCTGTGTTGGTTCAGTAGGCTAACGTATGTCAATGGTTTTACGAACAGCAGTAACATCAGGCAGGATTTAGGCTACCAACTGCCTAGCCAGTTGTAGCTCACTTG
>NW_019944802.1:49160-76594 GCF_002910315.2 Salvelinus sp. IW2-2015 | reverse complement strand
CCTCTCTGTGTGTGGTTACAGTAGGCTAACGTATGTCAATGGTTTTAGGAACACAAGTAACATCAGGCAGGATTTAGGCTACAACTGCTAGCCAGTTGTAGCTCAATCTTGGGTGCAATGTTCACGTTCCCGGCACTGACTGACTGTGTGGAGGCTCATTGATTTAATGTTACGTTAGCCTACATGCTATACTAGCAACAACAAAATTGTATATAGGTGTCGCTATATTAGCCACGACTTACCGTTCTTTGTGCAGCTTCAAATGTCGAACAAAGTTGGAAGTTGTTCGCCTCCGTCTGTAATTTTCTTCCCAGATGTTTTGCAAGTTGCAATCCGTTTTTTTGTTGATACAGCGTAGTCTTTATATCCGAAAATAAAATGACTTAATTACATTCAAGTGTTTCAATGGTAAAACGTTTGATTTATACATCAAGTGTTCCATGGTAAAACGTTTGAGTTAATTACATCAGTGTCCATGGTAAAACGTTTGAGTTAATTACATCAAGCTTCCAATGGTAAACGTTTGAGTAATTACATCAACGTTCCAATGATAAAGTTTGAGTTAATTCATCAGTGTTCCAATGGTAAAAGTTTTTGATTTAATTACATCAAGCGTTCCAATGGTAAAACGTTTGAGTTAACTTGTCCGACACGGTCACTTTGCCTGCTGTTTATTGCCACGTTGGATGCAACCTTTTTTTCAATTCTTTTTTTATCATTTTTCCCCCTTTTTTCTCCCCCAATTTCGATCTTGTATCATCTTTGCAACCGGGCTGGGAAGGCAAAGGTCAAGTCATACGTCCTCTGAAACATGACCCGCCAAACCGGAGTTCTTTACACACGCCGCTTTAACCACGAAGGAATGGCCACCAATATGTCGGAGGAAACAACGTTCACCTGACGACCGAGGTCAGCCTGCAGCGCCAAGAGCTAGCAAGGCACTTAAGGAGCCGCTAGACGGCGATGAGCCAAGTAAAGCCCCCCCCGGCCAAACCCTCCCCATAACCCGACGACGCTTGGCCAATTGTGTGCCGCCCTATGGGACTCCCGATCACAGCAGGTTGTGGTACAGCCGGGATCGAACCCGGGTGTGTAGTGACGCCTCTAGCACTGCGATGCATACTTAGACTGCTGCCCACTCGGGTTAATAGTGACACCTCTAACACTGTGATGACAGTACCTAGATTGCTCCACCACTCGGGTCTATAGTGACACCTCTTAACACTGCGATGCAGTACCTTAGACTGCTGCAACCACTCGCGTCTATAGTGACGCCTTTACCACTGCGATACAGTTACCTTAGATCGCTGTGCCACTCGGGTCTATAGTGACACCTCTAACACTGCGATGCAGTACCATTAGACTGCTGCAACATCGGGTTAATAGTGACACCTCTAACAGTGATGCAGTACTTAGACTGCTCCACCACTCGGGTCTATAGTGACACCTCTAACACTGGCGATGCAGTACCTTAGACTGCTGCACCACTCGGGTTAATAGTGACTACCTCTAACACTGTGATGCAGTACCTTTTAGACTGTCCACCACTCGGGCTATAGTGACACCTCTAACACTGCGTGCAGTACTTAGACTGCTGCACCACTCGCGTCTATAGTGACACCTTTAACACTGCAGATACAGTACCTTAGATCGCTGTGCCACTCGGGTCTATAGTGACACCTCTAACACTGCGATGCAGTACCTTAGACTGCTGCACCACTCGGGTCTATAGTGACCCTCTAACACTGCGATACAGTACCTTAGATCGCTGTGCCACCCGGGCATAACCTTTTTTTTAAACCAATTCTGATGGTTGTTAAAAGTGTAATTTTGACATTATTACCGTTATATCAACACACTCAACACTCCCAACACGCATCCTATCAATCTCTTTGGCACCGTAGACATTAGTGACCACTTGATTCCATGTGACCAAACATTCCTGAGGCTGTGTCTCAAATAGTCGCCTGTCCTTTTAAATAGCCGGGCAATGGCACACAAATACATTTGACTCTAATTAAAGGAGCTACAATTTATAATTTAATTACATGTTATAAAGAAAATGCCATAATATCTGCATTAATAGTGGAATGATCGTGTTTCACAATATTCCTAAACAAAAAAAATATATCTTGATCTTCTATTGTGTTTTGGACTGAATGTTTGTTTATCCATGTGTACTCTGTGTTGTTGTTTTGTCGCCACTGCTTTGCTTTATTGGCCAGGTCACAGTTGTAATGAGAACTTGTTCTCAACAGCCTACTGGTTAAATAAAGGTGAAATAAATAAAAATACAAAATGTAGGGAGCAGTATGGACCTAGTCTGTTCAATTATATGATCATTACATGATGTTTGTTACACTTGTAGGAGCAGTATAGACCAGTCTGTTATTATATACATCTAATGATTTGTTACACCGTGTAGGAGCAGTATAGACCTAGTCTGTTCATTATAACATCTACATGATGTATTGTTACACCATGTAGGAGCAGTATAGACCTAGTCTGTTCATTATATACATTCTATCATGATGTATGTTTACACCATGTAGGAGCAGTAATAGACCTAGTCTGTTCATTATATACATCTAGCATGATGTATTGTTACACCATGTAGCAGCGTATAGACCTAGTCTGTTCATTTAATACATCTACATGATGTATTGTTACAGCATGTAGCGAGCATAGTAGACGCCTGTAGATAGCTACTTATTATAGATTATAGTTTGACTGATATGAAAACTGCCTTAAATGTGCTGTGTAACATTTTTTATTCGCACTAATCAATCAACACATTCCTGTCTTTGTATGTCTCAATTATATTAGTATTATTTAATTAAATTCATTTAAAAGAATTTTGTCTGAAAATAAAATATGATCCTCAACTGCGTTTCCCTCCAGTCAGCAGACGGCGATGTGCGTCTTTCAGGCGATGCTGCTAGCGTGGACGTGATTAGATAAGCGGACGTTCTTCATATAACAGCGTTCGTCAACCACCTCGGTAGCTGCTAGCCACATAGCCGAAAGATTCACAGCTATTTATACGCTTTCGGTTGTAATATTAGCTAGGTTTTTTGAGACCACACTTCTGTCGTTCTACTTGTTAACCTATCTTAATTTATATTACGTAATTTTTTATTAGTCAGTCTATAGTAGCTGGCTGCTTAAGTTAGCAACTAGCCTAGTCCGCTAATGATAAGCTAGCTTAACTAACTCCCGAACATGAGCTTCCTAAAACTTCTCCCCTCTTGTTAATAGAAGAGGCGGTCTGCTGGTCCGGAGATAAGAAGGTTTTGGGCTGACACATTGTCGTGAAAAGGGAGAATGGAAGAAGAGGATGTTACAGTAAAACGAAGACGTAGAGGGTGAGGGCTGTTAGCAGTGAAAGAAGAGAAAGACGTTTCAGTGAAAGAAGAGAAAGACGCGTTCAGAGTTGAAGAGGAAGAGCAAGATGCGTGTTGTTGAAGTGAAGAAGGCCAAGGGAGGAAGATGACTTCACGCGTCCAAGGAGAAGGAAACTGGGATATCTGGGCCCCGGTTTCCCAACGTTCATCTTACAGGCATCCAATGGTTTCTAACAATGAACTTTAGCCGTAAGATTGGTTTTGACGAACCGGGCCCTGATTAACTCCAACTAGTAAGGTACTGTCTTAAAAACGAGGCCAAACTCTGCAGTTGTTGGACTGATGTTTGGTGTTAAGGGAAATAATATGCCATGCTACATCCATATTTTTTGTACTTTTTAAATTATACACTGCCAATAAAATAAAAGGGAAAACTTAAACAACACACAATGTAGAACTCCAAGTCAATCCACACTTCTTGGAAATCAAACTGCCACTTTAGAAGGCAACACACTGATTGAAATAATTTCACATGCTGTTGTGCAAATGGATAGACAAAAGGTGAAATTATAGGCAATTAGCAAGACCCCCCAATTAACGGAGGGATTCTGGTGGTGACCCAAGACCACTCTCTCAGTTCCTTGCTTCCTGGCTTATGTTTGGTCACTTTTGATGCTGGCGTGCTCTCACTTCTAGTGGAGCATGAGACGGAGTCTACAACCACAACAGTGGCTCAGGTAGTGCAGCTCATGCAGGATGGCACCTCAATGCGAGCTGTGGCAGAAGGTTAGCTGTGTCTGTCACGCGTGTGTCCAGAGCATGAGGGCGCTACCAGGATGACGGCCAGTACATCAGGACGTCTTGGAGGAGGGCAACAACCCCAGCAGCAGGACCGCTACCTCCGCTTTGTTGCAAGGAGAAGCACTGCCAGAGCCCTGCAAATGACCTCTAGCTAGGCCAACGAATGTGCATGTGTTCCAGTTTGGTGCTAATTTATCTGACCATTTCTACCTGATCTGCGTGCCAGTTAGGATTTTCTATAATGCACATTTTCGTGGACAGTTTCATTTATTTATAATAGTATCGTCAAAATCCATTGTCTTGTGATTAACCCCACATTCTAGTCTAATCATAAATTAAAATGAACTGTTTATTGCCCATTGCCAACTATGTAGAACAATAGCCTCATAAAGCCACAAATAAAAACATTGCAAATAAATATCCGACTCAAATCATGTGGCCTGTCCTACAACGGAACTTGAAACATTGTGTATAAATATTCTGGGCCCTCAGTTTCCCGTGCACAGTGAGCTCGGGAAGCAGACACCGCTTAGGTCTGATTTGTGAAAGGGATAAGAAGTAATCAGGTATTTTATGACATTTCCACTGCATCAGAGCATATACATTTTTTCCCTTTCATGCCGAGTGGTTATCGAAAGGGCGGAGCTGGAACTTTTTTTTCCAATACTTTGAGGAACCTAGTTCTCATTTTGCCAATTGGATTTTGATTAGACCTTGTTTACTGTGCTGTTTGAGCGTGAGATACATTTGCGTTTGAGAAGCTCACAGCTCATTGGTGGTTGGTGCGTAAGAACAATCAGAAATACTATCAGACAATCCCCAAAATGGGCACATTTATAGGCCTATATTTGCGCGCAGGCCAGGTAGACTAGTCCTACTTTCTTATATGCGTAATTTAGATGTGGGGTCCTTACTCAACATTGACATGAGTTGTTTCAAACGGAAAGACAATTTGATAAATTGACAAAAACTACTCATTTGCGGGTCAGGTTGGGTGGTCTTCCATGGGCAGTTTCATTTAGTATCCGTTTGCGTCGCGAGGGAATGATTGTATTTCCCCATTAATATTGTTGAGTTAAGTAGAGGGATCATTAGTTATAGTCATTAACGTTAGCTTGTCATATGATGAACTTCAACTTAAAATACTGGATTTGCTGTCGGACAGTTTTTTGTATTCAGATCTTGAAATGCACTCTAACTACGTACATTTAGTGGCTCCTTATGGTTACGCTGGGAAACAGTTTTCATTGGCACAGATCCTAAATCATTTCCAGAGTTTTGCTAAATCCAATGGTTTCTACGCCGAGAGTCCACCTTAAACTTATTGACACGCCCAAATGGATCTGTCATTAACGCTGTTTCTTCAATAATTACACATCATTCGGTATCAAACTGTAGGCTGTTTAGTTCCGGTTACATGTTTTTACGATTCATCAGCTGATCCAGGAAATCATTTTTCTGAATGACTAGTCAAATGACCAAACATTAGACCATTGCAACAACAACCAAAGTGCCTTCTCATCTCATGATCTCTGGTAAGACCAGTTTATTGCCGTGGCTCCACGTTGTGATCATCATCCCTAACAAATTGATGTTTAATAATGTGTTATTGTGCTGCTTGATTTCGTAAGGGTTCGTTAGTTCTGTTTGGAAATGGAGAATAACTTTGCTCATAATGTGTAGAAATACTGTTCCTTGATGGATAGGCTTATTGTACAACACACATAGCTATGTTTCCTTTATTCAGGACATTAGAATGACAACACATTACAGATAACCTAGTGGGATTATTCACAAACAATGTTCTAGTGATCGGTTATGAAATGTCATGGACAAAGCATTTTGTTTCCATGTATCAATCTTGGGTGCAATGTTCACGTTCCCGCACTGACTGACTGTGTGGAGGCTCATTGATTTAATGTTACGTTAGCCTACATGCTATACTAGCAACAACAAAAAATGTATATAGCTGTCGACTATATTAGCCACGACTTACCGTTCTTTGTGCAGCTTCAAATGTAGAACAAAGTTGGAAGTTGTTGCTCCTCCATCTGTAATTTTCTTCCCAGATGTTTTGCAAGTTGCAATCCGCTTTTTGTTGATACAGCGTAGTCTTTATATCCGAAAATAACAATTACTTAATTACATCAAGTGTTTAAATGGTAGAACGTTTGAGTTAGTTACATCAAGCGTTCCAATGGTAAAATGTTTGAGTTAACTTTGTCCTGACACGGTCACTTTGCCTGCTGGTTATTGCCAAGTTGGGATGCAACCTTTTTTCCAATATCCTTTTTTATCATTTTACCCCCTTTTTTCTCTCCCCAATTTCGATCTTGTATCATCTTTGCAACTCCCCAACGGGCTGGGGAGGCAAAGGTCAAGTCATACGTCCTCTGAAACATGACCCGCCAAACCGAGCTTCTTCACACCCGCCCGCTTAACCCTGAAGCAAGCCGCACCAATATGTCGGAGGAAACACCGTTCACCTGACGACCGAGGTCAGCCTGCAGGCGCCACAAGGAGTCGCTAGAGCGCGATGAGCCAAGTAAAGCCCCCCCCCGGACAAACCCTCCCCATAACCCAGACGACGCTTGGCCAATTGTGTGCCGCCCTATGGGACTCCCGATCACAGCAGGTTGTGGTACAGTCCGGGATCGAACCCGGGTGTGTAGTGACACCTCTAGCACTGCATTACCTTAGACTGCTGCACCACTCGGGTCTATAGTGACACCTCTAACACTGTGATACAGTACCTTAGACTACTGCACCACTCGGGTCTATAGTGACACCTCTAACACTGCGATACAGTACCTTAGATTGCTGCACCACTCGGGTCTATAGTGACGCCTGTAACACTGCGATACAGTACCTTAGATCGCTGTGCCACTCAGGCATAACCTTTTTTTAACCAATTCTGATGGTTGTTAAAAGTGGAACTTTGACATTATTACCGTTATATCAACACACTCAACACTCCCAACACCCCCAACTATCAATCTCTTTGGCACCGTAGACATCTAGTGACCAAACATTCCATGTGACCAAACATTCCTGAGAATGAGTCTCAAATAGTCACCTGTCCCTTTTAATAGCCGGGCAATGGCACACATAGAAAATACATTTGACTATTTGAGACTCATTGCACCCGAAAATGTCCATAATATCTGCATTAATAGTGGAATGATCGTGTTTCACAATATTCCTAAACAAAAAACAATATTCTCAATCTTCTATTGTGTTGTTGACTGAACGTTTGTTTATGTGTAACTCTGTGTTGTTTTTGTCGCACTGCTTTG
The DNA here is from genome assembly GCF_002910315.2 of Salvelinus sp. IW2-2015. Lineage (NCBI taxonomy): Eukaryota > Metazoa > Chordata > Actinopteri > Salmoniformes > Salmonidae > Salvelinus > Salvelinus sp. IW2-2015. The sequence goes on along the minus strand of NW_019944802.1, from coordinate 69,153 downwards.
CTTTATCTTGGCCAGGTTGCAGTTGTAAATGAGAACTTGTTCTCAACTNCCAGGTTGCAGTTGTAAATGAGAACTTGTTCTCAACTGATCGACCTGGTTAAATAAAGGAGAAATAAATACAACATAATAATACATAAAAATGTAGGAGCAGTATGGACCTAGTCTGTTCATTATATACATCTACATGATTTATTGTTACACCGTGTAGGAGCAGTATAGACCTAGTCTGTTCATTATATACATCTACATGATGTATTGTTACACCGTGTAGGAGCAGTATAGACCTAGTCTGTTCATTATATACATCTACATGATGTATTGTTACACCACGTAGGAGCAGTATAGACCCAGTCGGTTCATTATATACATCTACATGATGTATTGTTACACCATGTAGGAGCAGTATAGACCTAGTCTGTTCATTATATACATCTACAGTATCTATTGTTACACCATGTAGGAGCAGTATGGACCTAGTCTGTTCATTATATACATCTACATGATGTATTGATTCAACAAAAATAAAGGGAAATTATATTATTTTATACTAATACAATTGCTCAGAGGAAGAGATTTAGTTTAACATGTCATTCTCAAAAGGTAGGGGTCTGAATTATTGCCACCCATGTTTTCAATACTCCAGCAACCTCCCCTTGGGAGGATAACGACACTGAAATGTTTTATGAGATTAAAGAACACATTGGGTGGGATCTTAGACCATTCCTCCATACAGAATCTCTCCAGGTCCTTGATTTATTTTGTCTGCGCTTATGGACTGCCCTGTTCAAATCAAACCACAGGTTTTCAATTGAGTTCAAGTCTGACGACTGAGATGGCCATTGAAAATGTTGATTTTGTGCCCAATTAACCATTTATTTGTGGATGTTGATTTGTCTTGCTGGAAGATCCACTTATGGCCAGGTTTCAGCCTCCTAGCAGAGAGGTAAACAGGTTTTGGGCTAAAATATCCTGGTAGTGGGTAAAGTTTATTTATTTCATACAGTAATTTTTGCTCATCTTTATCAAGGGTATCAATAACTAGGTGCTTATTTTGATATCTAGTTATTTGACTGAATCAGGAATACAGATGTGGAGTAGATGTAGAGTTTGTTTTAAATTCTCATAAAAAAACTGAACTAATCAAACAACACTTGTTGCTCTTTGTACGTGTTGATATAATATTCTTATTTAATGGAGAAGAAAAAAACGTTTCCCTAAACTGCTTTATAATATTATAATTCATTGAAGGAAAAAAAAAAGTTTTCCCTCCTCAACTGCGTTTACTCCCTCCAGACAGCAGATGGCGATATGTGTCTTCCAGGTGATGTTTGTAGTGTGACGTATAATCTAGTGGACGGAACGCTTCTTCAACAACTGTAGCCACCTTGGTAGCTCGCTAGCCAACAGTCGGAACAGTCAAGTCGGAACAGTCAAGTTCTATAGACAATTTCGTGGTTTATTTGCCACTATGATTTAAACATACTTAAACATACTTATGTGGAAACAACTAGCTACCCCATTTAATTTAATATTTACGTTGTAAGTCAGCTAGCTGGCAGGTTAAGTTAGCACTAGTCTAGTCGCTAATGCTAACTAGCTATTATCCCCGACCATGAGTTCACTAAGCTACTCTCCTCTGGAAGAAGAGGCTGTCTGCTGGACGGAGAAAGAAGCTCTGGTGAAAGAGGAGGAGGAAGAGGAGGCTGTTACAATACAAAAACAAGTAGAGGGTGAGGCTGTTACCGTGAAAGAAGAAGAGAAAGACGTTACAGAGAAAGACGCCTTCAGAGTGAAAGAGGAGGAGGGTGTTACAGTGGAAGAAAAGGAGGAAGATGCAGTTTTTGGAATGAAGGATGAAGAGGGGGAGATTACTGTCACATTAGAGGAGGACGAAGAAGAGAAGACTGGAGAACTGATTAACACCAGTAAATACAGTGAGTACTATCTTATAAAACAGGGACATTGATCTGATTAACACCAGTAAATACAGTGAGTACTATCTTATAAAACAGGGACATTGATCTGATTAACACCAGTAAATACAGTGAGTACTATCTTATAAACCATGGACATTGATCTGATTAACACCAGTAAATACAGTGAGTACTATATTAACAGGGGCACAAACACTGCAGTTGTGGAACTAATGTGTGATTTTTAAAAGGGCATTCTACACTTGAATATGTTTTTGTAGTCGGAATTGTTCATGACGTCCTCCAGTGATTTAAAAAAAAACTTTTCCTGTTGAAAAGTGATATATAAATACAGTAAAGTATAATTACACTAAAGGGAAACAAATAAATGTGTTGAACAAAATAGTGTTTTTTTAGACAATTGCAAACTAGAAGGAGTGAGTGATGTCATAGTAAGGCATTCAAGGAGTTGGCTTGATTGGAAGTCGTGATGTCATCCAATAGGCGACTGATCTTCATGTGAATATTCATTGTTCTTTTAAAAATCCTTCCTGTTCTGTCAAGTTGGTTGTTGATCATTGCTAGAAATCCATTTTCAAGTCTTGCCATAGACTTTCAAGACAATTTCAGTCCAAACTGTAACTAGGCCACACAAGAACATTCAATGTCATCTTGGTAAGCTCCTCCAGTGTTGATTTGGCCTTGTGGTTTAGGTTATTGTCATGTTAGTACAGTTTTTTTGTATTCAGGTCTCTGAAATGCACTCTACCTACGTAACATTTAGTTTCCTTATATTACGCTGGGAAAACAGTTTTCATGGGCACAGATCCTAAATAATTTCAGAGTTTGCTAAATCCAATGGGTCTAACTGAGAGTCACCTTAACTTTATTGACAACACCCAAATGGATACTGTCATTAACACGGTTCTTCAATAATTACACATCATTCTTAATACGGAAGCTGTTTAGTTACAGTCACATGTTCAACTATCATCAGCTGATCCAGGAAATCATTTTCGGAATGACGGTCACATGACAAACTTAACGACATGCAACAACAACCAGAGTGCTTCTTCATTCATTACTCTGGTMAAGACAGTTATGCCGTGCTCCACGTTGGATCCAACATCCCTAACAAATTTATGTTTATAATGTTATTGTCTGTTTGATTTACAGTAGGGTCTCGTTTGTCTGTTTGCACAGAGATACTTTGCTCATAATGTGTAGAGAAGTGTTCCTTGGTGGATAGGCTATTGTACAACACACAGAGCTATTTTCCTATATTTGTTGTTAGGTGAAGTTATGGGTCCTACAGTAGGTCTATGTTGTTGTTAGGTGAAGTTATGGGTTCTACAGTAGGTCTATGTTGTTGTTAGGTGAAGTTATGGGTCCTACAGTAGGTCTATGTTATTGTTAGGTGAAGTTATGGGTCCTACAGTAGGTCTATGTTGTTGTTATGGGTCCTAGAGTACACTATGTATGTCATGCAACAACAACCAAAGTGCTTCTTCATTCATTACAGGTATATTTGTTGTTAGGTGAAGTTATGGGCCAATTTGGCAAACAGTGTACAAACATTGTCAGGCCTCATTGTCAGGCTGATGGAAAAGCTAGACAAAGAGCATTTTACTGGTTGAAGTGTTTTTTAAATACAAAGCGCTTGATTTGCGACAATAACACAAACATATTAACTTCTTTGAGGTACCCCCCCCTTCTTCTCAATTTCCACCTAAAGACATACCCTAATCTAACTGCCTGTAGCTCAGGCCCAGAAGCAAGGATATGCATATTCGTGGTATCATTTGAAAGGAAACACTCTGAATTTTTGGGAAATGTGAATTGAATGTAGGAGAATATAACACAATAGATCTGGTAGAAGAAAATACAAGGAAATGAACATACGTTTTCTGTTTTTTATTGTTGCTGCATCATCTTTCAAATGACCAAGAACAGCCAAACATACAGATAGGATGCTGTGGATGATTTGAATGAAGAACATAAGATGGCAACAATAGCTGAGCAAAGTTTTAGACAGATAACTTAAAAAATGAGCGAGCTACTTGACATTGAGCATGAAGTCACCCAGGTTTCCCACACAAATGTACCCAAGTGGCCGAATTGGTACAGTGATACATTTTGAAGGAAAGAACTATATACAAAATACATAAATGCTTTTCTAACACACACCCCCCCCCCAAAAAAAATAAATATATATATGAAAAAAATATATAAAATACATAAATAATAAACAAACAAATAACAAGGGTAACTATTTACACATTTTCTATTTACAGTATTGTGAAGACCCTCAGTCCTCTACACAATATTGTGCTGCTGGTGCCATGGCCCATAGCAGTCTCTGTCTGCTGTAAAGCAGAGGCTTACTGAACAGGTGGTGCAGGTGATGGGGCATTTCCTGTGACAAAGGGCACAACGACGTCTCCCTACGGTGCCCTTTTTGCCCTGAGGCACATTCAGGCCTGCAGAGATGATTCTTGGCAGGTGAACACCACTGGTTGGAGCAGAAGGTGCTGCAGTGGACTTGCTGTAGCTAGCAAGCTCCTGGATGAGCAGCTCCCTGAAGGCTAGCTGTGAGATGGGGGGCTGTCTCTATCAATTTCCTCTAATTTGGGTTAAATCTGTATACCTAGACTTTGTTTTAGATTTTCCTGATTTATTCGCCACAATTTAAATATATTAACTTGTTGAAAATGCTATTGAATATATACTGCTATGCGTAACACTCGTGGCTCCGTCAAGTAGGATTTGCAATGGCGAATTAACCTCTTTTACGCCAGAGTTTACGACATAGGCTGGTCTTCAAACGTATAACCATTACATATTGCCGTTTACCTCAGCTCATTGGCTATCTTCCAAGCTAGATTTCAAGATGATCAGTGGTCATTGGGACAAAATACAGTCAATCAACGATAGACCGGTCCTAYCATTGGTGCGYRATGAGGTMATTGATTGGTGTCTTCAAATCGGTTTGTTTCGGTCAATACGCCCCGGGAAAAGAACCATCATGTATGGTTGTGTTAGTAACAACCAGAGGATTGCAATGAAACCAGCCATGACTGGATAAACGTTTGTTTAGTGTGTGTAATTACCACAAACGCTTCGTCCAAAGTTGAATGAGACAGAAATCACGACGCAACCGGTTTACAAATGTTTCGTGTTAGGCTATAAAAATTGATTTTATCAAACAAAACGAACATTCACTGTGTAGTTAGGACACTTGGCATTGCCACCAGAGGAAGATCTTCAATGGTAAGCGATTTATTTTATTGTTATTTCTGACTTTCGTGACGCTAATGCTTGGTTGGAAAATGATAGTAATACTTGTGTGCATGTGGGGCGCCGTCCTCAGAAAATCGCATGTTTGCTTTTGCAGTAAACCTTTTTGGATTAATAAGACGTTCATCTTTTAAATGATGTAAGATACATGTATTTACAAGAATGTTTAATACAACGAATGGTGTATTTAAAATGTTAGCTCTCTGCAGTTTCACCGGATGTTGGCCTGGTGGGACGTTAGCGTCTCACCTACCCTAGAGAAGTTAAGCAGGACATTCAAACGAGCCTTACAATTATAATCCAAAGTAGTGTGAAATGTACTCATAAGCAAGCTGGAAATGGAGGTTACTCCCCTGAGTTTCCCCCCATTCAGAATACATTGTGAATAACTAAAATCTTTGCTCACCATTTAAGATATAGTACATCCATAACTAGTGGTTTCCTCATTAGCAGGGAGGAGTTTCTACAACTATATTGCATGTGCATGGCCCTCGTGCCGCAATTTTAGCAAACACAGAAAGTGGCCTATATTGGAGACCAAAAGTTGTCTGGTACACTGCTTAGTGTTTCAACAACATGAATAACTTATTTCTAGCCTACAATCATCGATGTTACTACTAAAATATGACTATTCTTGCTCATTTTAAGACAATTGTAACATTCATTACAGACATCAATTGTTGTACAACATCATGCCTACGCTGTTGGCATCACCTTTTACAGTGGATTTCTGCTGGTGTGGGCCTTTAACCATCTGTCTAACTTTGTCATTCACACAGGAGAGAGACGTGACTATCGTGGATCCTCTGGGGAGCCTCAACAACCTCATGATGCTGACAAGGCAGAGAAGAGTCTCTCCACATTAGAACACCTCAAGAAACATCAGCAGAGATCCACAGGGAAGAGAACTCACCGCTGCTCTGACTGTGGGAAGAGATTCACCTCACCAGCAGGCATTAAAATTCATCAGAGAATCCACACAGTAGAGAAACCTTACAGGTGTACTCAATGTGGGAAGAGTTTTGATACATCTAGCCATCTGAAGATACACCAGAGAATACACACAGTAGAGAAACCTTATAGCTGTACTCAATGTGGGAAGAGTTTTGATACATCTAGCCATCTGAAGATACACCAGAGAATACACACAGGAGAGAAGCCTTATAGCTGTAGTCAATGTGGGAAGAGTTTTACTCAGCTAAGCAACCTGATATCACACCAGAGAACACACACGGGAGAGAAACCCTATAGCTGTGATGAATGTGGGAAGGGTTTTACCACGTCTAGCAATCTAACTCTTCACCAGAGAACACACACAGGAGAGAGACCTTATAGCTGTGATCAATGCGGGAAGAGTTTTACTCAGCTAAACAACCTGATATCACACCAGAGAACACACACAGGAGAGAAACCCTATAGCTGTACTCAATGTGGGAAGAGTTTTACACATTCATCCAGCCTGATACAACACCAGAGAGCACACACAGGAGAGAAACCTTATAGCTGTGATCAATGTGGGAAGAGTTTTGTTACATCTAGCTATCTAACTGTACACCAGAGAACACACACAGGGGAGAAACCTTATAGCTGTAATCAATGTGGGAAGAGTTTTGTTACATCTAGCTATCTAAACTGAACACCAGAGAGACACACACAGGAGAGAAACCCTATAGCTGTAATCAATGGGAAGAGTTTTACTCAGTCAAACAGCCTGTAAGTACAACACAGATACACACACCTGAAAGAAATCTCGTAGCTGTGACCAGAGATACTCTGATAAAAGATCTCTGATCAAATATCAGAAAATACATACATGAAGGAGTTGTTTCATGATATAAATGAATTAATGTCACAATGTAGAATGTTTTAATATTGTAAGTGGAGAGTATTTTAATGATGTCACAATGTAGAATGTTTTAACATTGTAGTAGGAGTATTTTAATGATTTCATAATGTAGAATGTTTTAACATTGTAGTAGGAATATTTTAATGATGTCACAATGTAGAATGTTTTAACGTTTGCCCCCCTGTTCTATTGATTTCAACATGATATGGATATTAGCCTCAGGGGGAAAATCCAGGCTCTGAATTGAAAGAGTACTATTTATGTGATGTAACAAGTCAAAAAGTTTTGTGTTTGGATCTTATTTTGACTGCATGTTTTTCCATTTTGGAGAGGAGTTTTGTTTGGGCTCGTTCCAAGTGGACGAGAGTTCTAGAAGCTAGTGGGGGAAAAAACGTTTTTTTCTTGTTTTTAATTGTTGACAGCCAGTAGATTAGATTAGTTTATATTGGTGAAGGTGACGCATTGTAGTTGATTATAATGTGAAATCAAAATTGTTTTCTGTTGGTTTTAAGCATTCTCTTAAGGTGTTAGTCTTTGGTTTTTCCATTTATATTTTGAGGTTTGGATTTTAGCACGTATAGCTCGTTAGCACGTAGGAGGCACTGATTGGTGTCACCTCGTTAGTATGTGTTACACCTGTGCTGGCTTGTCCATCACGTTAGTGGGAAGGTGTTTCACCTGAGCTGGTCCAGGTTCTATTTAAGAGTGTCTGGCCCAGTGCTCCAGTTGTCTTGATAGATGTGGAGAGTCAACACCTTTAGTTGCTCCACCTTTTTGGTTTGCTTCCTGTCTTTAAGTTTGTGGTGGGTTTTTCTTTTGTATGTCGCTTCTTGGTGGGTCTCATGGTGGGTTTCTTTTATGTCCCAGTTGTTGTTACGAGTCAACTTTCAACAGACACCCCCATAGTGTCTTTCAGAGCCCCTCCTATAAAACAAGCTTATATTTGGGGTTGGATATTGCAGCCAATTATTAATATTTTAATCAATGGCATTTCCTTAGGGTGCTCATTAGTCTTTCAGTTGTTATTCTTCTGTTTTTTATCCTCGTATGTTTGTTGTGTACTAAATATTTCTGTTTATTTTTAGTTTTTTTCCTGTGAAACCATTGTCCATGTCTGAAATGTACTATATAAATATATATATCATATAAATACAGCTTGATTTAAACATTTTGCGAAACAAATTAACCCAATGACCGACAATCAACAGACTCTTGCAAAACCAATGAACAAATATGTGAAAAAGAAACATGGTCCATCTTGGTACAACGTGGTCAAAAAGCACCACATATTTTGGTCCATCTTAGTATGAAAAACAGAATAAATTCTGTAGATCTTCCACTATGTCAAAATAGTGCCTGGTATGTTTAGTATCACTTTTCAACCAACCATTTGTTGAAAATGAGTCTTTGAAATCAACAATACGTCAAAGGATTCAACTACTGAAAACTGAAACAAACAAATGGATCAACCAGATCAATCCCACTTTTCCAGCCTGCTGAAGGTGTGGTGGAGAGGTTAACACCACCCCCGGCTCCACCAGGGGCTTGAGGTGGTCTCCCACAGCTCTGTTTATGTCATGTTCTGTGGCCTTGCTGTTCCATTTCTTGACTGCCCCTGCAACACAGAAACACATTTAGTCATATTATATAAAACACTCAAAGTAATGGATATGAAGCATCTACAGCCTCAGTTACACCTGGCACCTAAATGTGACTTCTGTCATCCGATCACTCAACTGCATTATGTTCAGATCTACCAGGATGGGCCTTTGACATAGTCTGGATGCAGTCAGGCCCCCAAATATGCATAAGCAATGTAAAGAGATGGGGTGAATGAGTGGGGGAAAGTACATTTTACACAAATTACCTTCATAATATCAAAAAACAAATGTGTGTGCCTGAGAGGAAATTAACTTTCATACAGCCAAAAGGGGTGAGAAATTACACCAATATCAGTGGACAATTTGCACTAATGTAAATTAACATAGATGATGGAACATATTCCCTTTAGCTGACATGGTGAACTGCTAAGGGGACATAAATATTTACCATCTAAACCATGTGTGACCTCTCACCTCTCTGGCTGTAGAAGTGTTCTTMCTAACCAGTCCCTCAACAGCTCTCTGACTGAGCTCCATCCTCACTGGGTCTTCAGAGGAGAGGAAGACTGAGGGATCGAAGGATGAATGGATCAGTCAGTCAAAGTGTAAAGCTGCTATCTGACAAAATCACTATTTTAGTAGTTCATTAAAGTAAACAATGCTTTTTGACTGCTGAATACCAACTATCAATCACTTAGATCATGTATTTTCAGGTAGAGATACATCCTTGGGACGTCCCTAGCCCATTGAAGTTGACATTTAAAATCACACAGTTCAGTCTGGGTCTGATTTATCTCTAGAGAAACTACAACTCCCTACTACATCACATAGTTCAGTCTGGGTCAGATTTATCTCTAGGGAAAATACAACTCTCTACTACATCACACAGTTCAGGGTGGGTCTGATTTATCTCCAGACTAGCTCTAGACACACCCTCTCAGCAGACAGGCCAAAGGCGCTTGCTTGCCCCAATTCGGGGGAACCGTTGATCTACTTCAGAGGAACTGTGTCTAGAGTGATTTCCTGTTGTTTTGACACCTCACTGGAAAACTAGAATAACTAGCTGTTGCTACAGAACGAGACGACCAATTCACAGTTAGTCTGTGTCTCGTTCTCCACACACGTACACATACCAAGATCACGTGTTTTCTATATGCACAAGATAGTTTGACTATATAAGGATTCTGAACTCCTTGTGTCATCGAGCTCTCGGCCTTCCACCTCAGAGTGTAGGGCTGACCAGCTACATTATTGCAATTCTTATCAAATAAAGGTTGATTGTTTGAAGAAATGACAAAGTCTGTCCTGAATGGTTAGAATTTCCACCACAATGTGCAGTAGGCTTTTTCAATACCAACAATGATAGACTAGATTGATGACTTCGTCCCCACAGTGACTGTACGTACATACCCCAACCAGAAGCCATGGATTACAGGCAACATCCGCACTGAGCTAAAGGCTAGAGCTGCCGCTTTCAAGGAGCGGGACTCTAACCCGGAAGCTTAAAAGAAATTCCGCTATTCCCTCCGACGAACCATCAAACAGGCAAAGCGTCAATACAGAACTAAGATTGAATCGTACTGCACGGTCTCGGATGCTCGTCGGTTGTGGCAGGGCTTGAAACCATTACAGACTAAAAGGGAAGCACAGCCGAGAGCTGCCCAGTGACACAAACCTACCAGATGAGCTAAACGACCTCCTGACGGGCCACCCCCAGGTAGTAGGGGTAGGTAACAACACATCTGCCACGCTGATCCTCAACACGGGGGCCCCTCAGGGGTGCGTGCACAAACCCCTCCTGTACTCCTTGTTCAATCCCCTCCTGTACTCCTTGACTGCACGGCCAGGCACGACTCCAAAACCATCATTAAGTTTGCAGATGCCACAATAGTGGTAGGCCTGATCACCAACAACGACTAGACAGCCTACAGGGAGGAGGTCTGGCTGTGTGATGCCAGGAAAACAACCTCTCCCTCAAAGTGATCAAGACAAAGGAGATGATTGTGGACTACAGGAAAAGGAAGACCGAGCATGCCCCCATTCTCATGGGCTGTAGTGGAGCAGGTTGAGAGCTTCAAGTTCCTTGGTGTCCACATCACTAACAAACTATCATGGTCCAAGCACACCAAGACAATCGTGAAGAGGGCACAACAAAACCTATTCCCCCTCAGGAGACAGAAAAGATTTAGCATGGGTCCTCAGATCCTCAAAAGGTTCTACAGCTGCACCATCGAGAGCATCCTGACTGGTTGCATCACTGCCTGGTATGGCAACTGCTCTGCCTCCGACCGCAAGGCACTACAGAGGGTAGTGTGTACAGCCCAGTACATCACTGAGGCCAAGCTTCCTGCCATCCAGGACCTCTATACCAGGCGGTGTCAGAGGAAGCCCCCCCCTCCACACACACACTGTTATCATCTATGCATAGTCACTTTAATAACTCTACCTACATGTACATATTACCTCAATTACCTCGACTAACTGGTGCCCCCGTACATTGACTCTGTACCGGTACCCCCTGTATGTAGTCTAGATATTGTTATTTAACTTCTGCTCTTTAATTACTGGTTCCTTTTATTTCTTATTCTTATTTGTACTTTTTTTAAACTGCATTGTTGGTTAGGGGCTTGTAAGTAAGCATTTCACTGTAAGGTAAAACTCWATTTGATTTGATAGACTCATAGTTCAGAATGAATGACTGATTGCCCGGTTCAACATCAGTTCACCATCTCACCTCATACTGTATTGGAGCAGCAGCAGCTGACTGCCCGGTTCAACGTCAGTTCACCGTCTCACCTCATACTGTATTGGAGCAGCAGCAGCTGACTGCCCGGTTCAACATCATTTCCCCGTCTCACCTCATACTGTATTGGAGCAGCAGCAGCTGACTTGATCGTTGATGCTAATCAGCATGTTTGAATCTAAGAGTAAATAGAGTCGACTACAACTCTAAAAATAAAGGGTTCAACTGGAGTTGTTCTCAGATCCCCTAAGAACCGTAGGGTTCTTGGCCAATGAAAAACAGCCCCAAAAGGTTCTTCAGAGAACTTGTTAGAAGGTGGGTTCATCGCGGAACCTCCGGTGTTGCTGGACTTCTTCCGGGAACTTCGCAATTACAACTGAAAACGATTGTGACAAGTTTGGATGCGACAACAAGTTAAAAAGGTTACGTTTTGGTTGATGTTTTGCTCTGAATATGTCTCTAAATAATTAATATAATAATATAACATACTAATACTAACGAAGACAATGATCGTTTTCTGTTAACATCTTCCATAACGTTACTATATCTAATTACCGTAAATATTAGAAATCCGGGTTTGACCGTCGGCATTGTATGAGCTACAGTACAGTACCGTTATCTAGCTAGMTAACGTTATGTCCTAACTAGGCACAACTAGGTTTGGATTATTTCCCTCAACTATATTCTTTCCCATATATTGTATATCGTTTCCATAAAGCCAACATGGCTTTACACTCTTTAACGTAAGTTTCCAATCTAGAGCAGTTCTCACTTTTGTGATAATGAACTAGTTAACGTTAACTAACTAACGTTAACTAACTAACTAACTAAGGACGGTGACCTGTCCAGCCGAAATGTTACAACGAACTGAATCGTCAATGGAGGTCTTCCTTTTTATATAGCCTGCTACAGCATGCAATACTATTAACTCACAAGGGGGCATAACGTTACATGTACAATACTATCTCATTTTGGAAACATTACATGACAATACTATTCCCATGTGGAAACGTTACATGGACAATACTATCCCATTTTGGAAACGTTACATGGACAATACTATCCCATTTTGGAAACGTTACATGGACAATACTATCCCATTTTGGAAACGTTACATGGACAAACTATTCCCATTTTGAAACGTTACATGACAATACTATTCCATTTTGGAGACGTTACCTGTACAATACTATCCCATTTTGGAAACGTTACATGTCCGGCCCCTGTGTAGAGGAAATTAATATCTTAGATGGTAGCTGTAGATGGGATTCAAATGCATAATGTATTAATACAGTGTCTAGACTACCTCTTTTGTATAAATGTGTCACGATCGTCTATAGTAGAGAGTGAGGACCAACATGCAGCGCGTGGAAAGTAAGTCATCTTCCTTTTATTTGAAGAGAACGAACACCAAACGAAACCACTTTACAAAATAACAAAACAAGACGAACGTGAAGCTAAACATGAACTAGTGCCTACAAGCAACATAGAACATCGACATAGACAATACCCACAAACAGCTAAAGCCTATGGTTACCTTAAATATGGCTCCCAATCAGAGACAACAATAACCAGCTGTCTCTAATTGAGAACCCATTCAGGCAACCATAGACTTCCCTAGACAACTACACACAACCATAGACACAGCTAGCACCGGGATAAGGGCAGCACCAGGATAAGGGGCAGCACCAGGATAAGGGCAGCACCAGGATAAGGGCAGCACCAGATAAGGGCAGCACCAGGATAAGGGCAGCTCCGGACTGAGGGACGGCAGCTCCGGACTGAGGGACGCAGCTCCGGACTGAGGGACGGATCCTGGCTGGACGGCTCTGGCGGATCCTGGCTGGACGGCTCATGGCTGGCTGACGGATCTGGCTGCTCATGGCTGGCTGACGGATCTGGCTGCTCCTGGCTGGCTGACGGATCTGGCTGCTCACGGCTGGCTGACGGATCTGGCTGCTCACGGCTGGCTGACGGATCTGGCTGCTCACGCTGGTGACGGATCTGGCTGCTCACGGCTGGCTGACGGTCTGGCTGCTCACGGCTGGCTGACGGATCTGGCTGCTCACGGCTGGCTGACGGCTCTGGCTGCTCACGGCTGGCTGACGGCTCTGGCAGATCCTGTCTGGTTGGCGGCTCTGGCAGATCCTGTCTGGTTGGCGGCTCTGGCAGATCCTGTCTGGTTGGCGGCTCTGGCAGATCCTGTCTGGTTGGCGCTCTGGCAGATCCTGTCTGGTTGGCGGCTCTGGCAGATCCTGTCTGGTTGGCGGCTCTGGCAGATCCTGTCTGGTTGGCGGCTCTGGCAGATCCTGTCTGGTTGCGGCTCTGGCAGATCCTGTCTGGTTGGCGGCTCTGGCAGATCCTGACTGACGAATGGCTCTAGCGGCTCCTGACTGACTAACGGCTCTGACGGCTCGGGACAGACGGGCGGCTCTAATGGCTCTGGGCAACGGATGACACAGACGGCGCTGGGGAGACGGATGGCTCAGATGGCGCTGGAAGACGGATGGCTCAGATGCGCTGGGGAGACGGATGGCTCAGATGGCGCTGGGAGACGGATGGCTCAGATGGCGCTGGGGAGATGGATGGCTCTGGCCGGATGAGGCGCACTGTAGGCCTGGTGCGTGGTGCCGGAACTGGAGGCACCGGGCTAAGGACACGCACTTTAAGGCTAGTGCGAGAAGAACAGGGCATACTGGACCCTGGGGACGCACATTAGGCCTCGTGCGTGGGCCGAACTGGTGGTACCGGACTGGGGACACGCATCTCAGGGCTAGTGCAGGGAGCAGCAACAGGATGCACAGGACTCTGGAGACGCACAGGAGGCTTAGTGCGTGGTGCCGGAAATACCGGACCGTGCAGGCGTACTGGTTCCCTTGAACACCGAGCCTCCCAACCTTACCTGGTTGAATGCTCCCGTCGTCCCGACCAGTGCGGAGGTGGAATAACCCGCACCGGGCTATGTAGGCGAACCGGGGACACCATGCGTAAGGCTGGTGCCATGTATGCCGGCCCGAGAAGACGCACTGGAGAACCAGACGCGTTGAGCCGGCATCATGGCACCTGGCTCAATGCCCAATCTAGCCCTACCAGTCGGGGAGGTGGAATAACCCGCACCGGGCTATGAACACTACAGGAGACACCGTGTGCTCTACTGCGTAACACGGTGTTCGCCCATACTCCCGCTCTCCACGGTTAGCCTGTGAAGTGGCGCAGGTCTCCTACCTGCCCTCGCCCACTACCTCTAAGCCCCCCCCAAGAATTTTTTGGGGCTGACTCACAGGCTTCCTACCGCGTCGTCGTGCTGCCTCCATTCGCCGGTATCCCTCCTCACACTGCTCCAGAGAATCCAGGCTGGCTCCGGCACTCGCCCTGGTCGATCGCCCACCTGTCGATCTCCTCCACAATAGTGTAGTCCAGATTACTCTCCCATTTCCATTCCTCCTTGCGCTGCTCCTGTTGCCGCTTTTCGCGCTGCTTGATCCCGCATTGGTGGGGTATTCTGTCACGATCTTCTATAGTAGAGAGTGAGGACCAACATCAGCGCGTGGAAAGTAAGTCATCTTCCTTTTATTTGAAGAGAACGAACACCAAACGAAACCACTTTACAAAAATACAAAACAGACGAACGTGAAGCTAAACATAACTAGTGCCTACAAGCAACATAGAACATCGACATAGACAATACCCCACAACAGCTAAAGCCTATGGTACCTTAAATATGGCTCCAATCAGAGACAACAATAACCAGCTGTCTCTAATTGAGAACCCATTCAGGCAACCATAGACTTCCCTAGACAACTACACACAACCATAGACACAGCTAGATACCTATACTAAACATAAACCCAACTACTCTAATAAACCCCTAAACCTTACAACCACCCTAGACACTACAAAACCACATACACTCCCATGTCACACCCTGACCTAACTAAAATAATAAATAAAACAAAGAATACTAAGGCCAGCGTGACAAAATGCCCTTCAGAATCCAAACACAGTATTGCCACGCAGCAAAATGTTGCGTATAATCTTTCAAGTCAGCCTGATAAAATATTAAACAATTTGTGTACAAAGATATCTTGAAATGTGATATTAGGCCTGTATGGCAGTACTGTTACTGTTTGGCAGTACTGTATTGGCTAGTGCTTTCTCCAATATGTTCTTCTATTTTACATTACATATCGATGCCATTTATCTTTCAATATTTATTTAATATATATATATATTTTTTTTTATTCTTGTAAGACTATTCTTTGCCAAATTTTCTCTTCCTTTGAAATTCTTATAGGACAGAACATGGACACAATGCAATTGGGATCAAGAAGAAGGTACAGATATGTTGTAGGACAGCTGCATTGAAGTGTACATTTAACCTACATAGCAGTCAATACAAACTGAAATCTATTAGCATACAAATGTGTGCAAATTATCTTTTCAGATGTTCTCAGAAATGTTCTCAGAAATGAATCAATTCCATGGAATGGATATAGACAAAAAGATAATTCAAGGACTAGCAGAGGTAGAGAGGCGAGGCAGGGGTGAGGACATCATCCTGCTATTTTTGACAGTCCCCGAAGGACAATACAGAAGAGGTATTTGCTCTTATTCCTTCCCTTTCTCTAATGTATTTGTAATAAAATTATCAAGTGTAGTAAGATCATTGCTTTACTTTACTAGGACTGGAGACAACAGCAGCGATCCTGCTCTTGCCCTACCTCTTCAATGAGACCCGAGTGGCCTTATTGTCCGTGACATGGTATGCCTATGCACCAATCATCTGTTTCTTCATAAACATAGGCGTGTATGCTTATATAAAACTACAGCTGATGGGAGAACATCATTAACCCTGGAGGACGTCCCCATGGGACTTGGGGCTCGGCTAGGGCTGTATTTTTTTAATTTTCACTTAAATTTCCCCAAAATGTCAGAAAAACACTTATGCTGTTAAGTTACTGGGTTCTGGGGAGAAGAAAGTTGGGGTGAAGTTACCAGGGCCGGTCATAAAGATGGCAAACTTCCTAAAATAACTAAGTGGATATGAAATACACACTAAAGCTGAAAATCTGTATTTAGCATCAAGTCTACAATATTGTTAGTTTACCTATGACTCATTTTTAATGTATGTTGTTTTTATTGTACATCATTATTTATATACACTGCTAATAATAAATAAAGGGAACACTAAAATAACACATCCTAGATCTGAATGAATGAAATATTCTTATTAAATACTTTTTTCTTTACATAGTTGAATGTGCTGACAACAAAATCACACAAAAATGATCAATGGAAATTATATTTATCAACCCATGGAGGTCTGGATTTGGAGTCACACTCAAAATTAAAGTGGAAAACCACATTCAGGCTGATCCAACTTTGATGTAATGTCCTTAAAACAAGTCAAAATGAGGCTCAGTAGTGTGTGTGGCCTCCACGTGCCTGTATGACCTCCCTACAACGCCTGGGCATGCTCCTGATGAGTGGCGGATGGTCTCCTGAGGCATCTCCTCCCAGACCTGGACTAAAACATCCGCCAACTCCTGGACAGTCTGTGGTGCAACGTGGCGTTGGTGGATGGAGCAGACATGATGTCCCAGATGTGCTCAATTGGATTCAGGTCTGGGGAACGGCGGGCCATCCATAGCATCAATGCCTTCCTCTTGCAGGAACTGCTGACACACTCCAGCCACATGATGTCTAGCATTGTCTTGCATTAGGAGAACCCAGGGCCAACCGCACCAGCATATGTCTCACAAGGGTCTGAGGATCTCATCTCGGTACCTAATGGCAGTCAGGCTACCTCTGGCGAGCCCATGGAGGGCTGTGCGGCCCACAAAAGAAATGCCACCACCACACCATGACTGACCCACCGCCAAACCGGTCATGCTGGAGGATGTTGCAGCAGCAGAACGTTCTCCACGGCGTCTCCAGACTGTCACGTCTGTCACATGTGCTCAGTGTGAACCTGCTTTCATCTGTGAAGAGCACAGGGCGCCAGTGGCGAATTTGCCAATCTTGGTGTTCTCTGCAAATGCCAAACGTCCTGCACGGTGTTGGGCTGTAAGCACAACCCCCACCTGTGGACGTCGGCCTCATACCACCCTCATGGAGTCTGTTTCTGACCGTTTGAGCAGACACATGCACATTTGTGGCCTGCTGGAGGTCATTTTGCAGGGCTCTGGCAGTGCTCCTCCTGCTCAAAGGCGAGGTAGCGGTCCTGCTGCTGGGTTGTTGCCCTCCTACGGCCTCCTCCACGTCTCCTGATGTACTGGCCTGTCTCCTGGTAGCGCCTCCATGCTCTGGACACTACGCTGACAGACACAGCAAACCTTCTTGCCACAGCTTGCATTGATGTGCCATCCTGGATGAGCTGCACTACCTGAGCCACTTGTGTGGGTTGTAGACTCCGTCTCATGCTACCACTAGAGTGAAAGCACCGCCAGCATTCAAAAGTGACCAAAACATCAGCCAGGAAGCATAGGAACTGAGAAGTGGTCTGTGGTCACCACCTGCAGAATCACTCCTTTATTGGGGTGTCTTGCTAATTGCCTATAATTTCCACCTTTTGTCTATTCCATTTGCACAACAGCATGTGAAATTTATTGTCAATCAGTGTTGCTTCCTAAGTGGACAGTTTGATTTCACAGAAGTGTGATTGACTTGGAGTTACATTGTGTTGTTTTTAAGGTTCCCTTTATTTTTTTGAGCAGTGTATATTTAACCTTTATTTAACTGGGCAAGTCAGTTAAGAACAAATTCTTATTTACATTGACGGCCTACCCCGGCCAAACCCTAACCCAGATGATGCTGGGCCATATGTGTGCTGCCCWATGGGACTCCCAATCACGGCCCGTTATGATACAGCCTGGATTTGAACCAGGGTCTGTAGTGACGCCTCTAGCACTGAGATGCCGTACCTTAGACCGCTGCGCTGCTCGTGTGTTTACATTACACTCAGTGATAAAGGTGTGGGATTCTGAGTAATCCACAGCAGATTTTTGGAGAATTAGAAAATTGAGTGGACCTGGGATAGAAATGTATAAAGTTGACATTACATCATAAAATCCACGTTTTAAATCATACATTAGCAATTTATGTTTTAGGAACTACTGTTGTTGGTTTGGTATCAAGTAAGCCTCTCTTTATATGTTACTTGCCAAATCTCAGTTTTCCATGTGGGTTTTATGCTAAAAATCCCTCTTTCAAGTTGGTATCTAACTGGAAAGTGCATCTTCTTTAGGAGTGCTATTTTTACCCTGTCGACTACTGATCGTTCATCCACACTGTGTGTCTCATCAATGCAGGTAATTTATGACAAATGTATAAAGTATATGTTTTATAAACTCATGAACACCAGCCAGTTTATCAGCCCGATTTTGTTAGTTTAGGTGTATTATACTTCTTTGCCACCAGAGGGGGACATTGAGTAAATCTTCAGGTTAGTTTGATATATTTTGATAGTAAAATGGATGACAGTTTATTCTGATGTAGTGAATATGAGACACATGGAAACAATGTATTTATGTATTATAGTAAATTATGAATTAGTAGGAATCGTTAAATCCACTATATGATCACAATGACTTTGATAGACATTTCAATTGTTTTTTGTTAGTATATTATAGGGCAGTTTTATGTAGAATTGCTGTGGGAGTGCTATTTATATCCCGTCCCTACTGATCATTCATCCATACTGTGTGTGTCCCATCATTGCAGCTTTGGAAATAAATGAACTATCCATCCATTGCTCCTTCCTGTGTTGACTCACTGACTTGAGGGACCAGGAAGGTCACACTAGCTCGATAGGTTGAGATCTATCTCAAGCTTCACCTCATGCTTTTCATTAACTGTGTGGTTGTGTTATCTAGTGGGAACCCGTTAGCACGGTAGGCTCTGGTGCCTTCTTGCCGTGGGCTCAAGACGACAGAGGAAATCAACCTCTGTGGGATGTCATCTATAATAATGACATAAAGGCTATGCTGCTACGGTGTGGGATGTCATCTATAATAATGACATAAAGGCTATGCTGCTACGGTGTGGGATGTCATCTATTATAATGACATAAAGGCTATGCTGCTACGGTGTGGGATGTCATCTATAATAATGACATAAAGGCTATGCTGCTAAACAGCAAATTATTATAGATGACGTCCCACACCGTAGCACGGAGCAGCATAGCCTTTATGTCATTATTATAGATGACATCCCACACCATAGCAGCATAGCCTTTATGTCATTATTATAGATGAATCCCACACACCTAGCAGCATAGCCTTTATGTATTATTATAGATGACATCCCACACCGTAGCAGCATAGCCTTTATGTCATTATTATAGATGACATCCCACACCGTAGCAGCATAGCCTTTATGTCATTATTATAGATGACATCCCACACCGTAGCAGCATAGCTTTATGTCTTATTATAAGATGACATCCCACACCATAGCAGCATAGCCTTTATGTCATTATTATAGATGACATCCCACACCGTAGCAGCATAGCCTTTATGTCATTATTATAGATGACATCCCACACCTTAGCAGCATAGCCTTTATGTCATTATATAGATGACATCCCACACCA
>NW_019944802.1:44399-48636 GCF_002910315.2 Salvelinus sp. IW2-2015 | reverse complement strand
CAGAGGGACTGACTGACACTGAGGTGTTCTTTGGGCCATCTGGTGTAAAAGACAGGGGATTCATTTATAGCAAAATTTGTGTTCACATTTTACAGGTGAGTTTGAAATCATTTAATTCAGAGTAAAAGACAATCAGAAAAATAATCATTAAAAAGAATGATGATATTGTGGTAATACAAATTCAAGGAAATGGATGTTACACACTAAAATATTTACTCATATTTATTYATATGGAAAACAATCTATTCCCAAGTCAATTATCAACATGATCAGTATATCAGACTGGACGTCTAAAKCCRCAAWGTACTGACATSTGACAGTGAGAGTCTCTTCAGCAGAGGGGAGATCCTCATGGCCTTCTACAGCACAGGAGTATCTGCCTGTATCCTCACTGCTGACTGAGAACAGGATATAGACAGGAGAGGAGGTGTTGCTGTTTGGTATAGGCTGTCCATTCTTATACCAACTGTAGGCTGTGATGGGGTCCAGTGTACATTTGGTTCTACATGTCAGTGTGACATTCTCCCTCTCTGACACAGATGTAGGATCCATCTCCAACACAACTTCTAGAGTAAAAGGAAACAAATCATTATTCTCCTCCTATTTATGTCCTCTTATGTTAAATACTAGATACCACTGCTGTGTCTGTTTGACTGCCCTTAATAAGGTAAATACAGTAATAGATGTGAGATGAGTGACAGATTACCTGTGACAGTCAGGGAGAAAGGTGAGCCAGCAATCTTTTCTCCGGATGTTATCAATCTGAACCTGTACTCAGCAGAGTCACTCAGTCTCAGGTTTGTGATTCTCAGGGTACAGTCACCCTCCTTATCCCCAAGGTACTCTATATGACCCTCATACCCTGGCACTGAGCTCAGATCTTCAGCCTCCATACCAGACCATTTAGTAAACCAGAAAGCTTGTTTGATCTGATGGTAACTGGGATATGTGTAAGAGCAGGATATGTCCACTGTTGACCCCTTCAAGGCACAGATACTCTGATTGGTGTAAGTCACACTCCAACACTTCTGACCTGAAATACAAGAAGACAATAGAACATCTTATATAAATCTATAATTACAATATCTACCAGTATACACTAATGTTGTTTATGAAGTAGAATACAGCTAGGTAAACAGTTTACAGTAGTGAAAACCATCATTATTAAAGAATGATCAATATTCATTGATTAATTGACAAAAGTCTCACGACCTGAACAAAATTGTATTTATATGAAATGTTTATAAAAAAAAGTCCAGACGCACAGGAGAGCGGAGATCCTCGTGGCCTTTTACAGCACAGGAGTAACTGTCTGCATCACTAAAGGAGTTTGAGTTCAGGCTGGAAGTGTCCTCCTTTACCTTGTGTCCGTTCTTGTACCAGATGTAGGTGGGGTTGTCAGTCAGAGTACAGGTGGTGATACAGGTCAGTGACTTATCCTGATGTCCACCAGTCACCTTCACCTGAAGACCTGGAGAAAAAACAATATCACTGTAAATCCCTTCATCACTGACTTATCACTCTAATACACAGATGGAAGAAATACGATGTCATACAGACATCAATACAAACCAAGACAATGTTCCTGAACTAAATGGAATTCAACAGTTTAACTATATTGAATGTAACTGTACCTGTAACAGACAGTCACTCCAGGACTGCCAATATATTTCCCTCCGGTCTGATCTGTTAGTAATCTGAACTTGTACTCAGCAGAGTCTCTCTCTCTCAGGTCTGTGATCCTCAGTGTGTGACCATTCTTCTGATTTCCATGATACTCCAGACGACCTGCATACTCTGGGTCCTGACCTAGATCTTCAGGTTCTTTACCAGTCCCAGATTCAGTGAACCAGAAGGTTGTTGTGGCTGTACCACTGGGATATGTGTAAGAGCAGAACAGTTCCACTGTTGACCCCTTCAAGGTACAGATACTATTCTTGGTGTAAGTCACACTCATGCCATCCTGACCCAGTACCACTGAAACAAGGTCACACAACACAATGGTATCAGAATTAAGCTAATGTATCTCTGTAATGTGTCTGTAATGTGTTTGTAATGTGTCTGTATCTCTGTAATGTGTCTGTATCTCTGTAATGTGTCTGTATCTCTGTAATGTGTCTGTAATGTGTCTGTATCTCTGTAATGTGTCTGTATCTATGTAATGTGTCTGTATCTATGTAATGTGTCTGTATCTCTGTAATGTGTCTGTATATCCTATGTATGTGTCTGTATCTATGTCAATGTGTCTGTAATGTGTCTGTATCTATGTAAGTGTGTCTGTTATCTATGTAATGTGTCTGTATCTATGTAATGTGGTCTGTATCTATGTAATGTGTCTGTATCTATGTTATGTGTCTGTATCTCTGGTAATGTGTCCTGTATTCTTCAATGTATCTCTGTAATGCGTGTCTGTAATGTGTCTGTATCTCTGTAATGTGTCTGTATCTCTGTAATGTGTTCTGTATCTTGTATGTGTCTGTATCTTATGTAATGTGTCTGTATCTAGTTACTGTGGTCTGTAGTCTCTGTAATGTGCTGTATCTATGTAATGTGTCTGTATCTATGTAATGTGTCTCGTAATGTGTCTGTATCTCTGTAAATAGCTGTCTGTATCTATGTAATGTGTCTGTATCTCTGTAATGTGTCTGTAATCCTGTAATGTGTCTGTTCTCTGTAATGTGTCTGTATCTCTGTAATGTGTCTCTGTATCTCTGTAATGTGTCTAAATCTCTGTCTAATGTGTCTGTATGTGTTCTGTATCTATGTAATGTGTCTGTATCTATGTTAATGTGGTCTGTTATTTGGTTATGTGTCTGTGATCTCTGTAAGATGTGTAAGTGTCTGTGCCTGTAATGTGTCTGAATGTGCATGGTATCTTCCTGTAATGTGGTCTCTGTAATGTGTCTGTAATGTTGTCTGTACTATGTAATGTGTCTATGTATGTGTCTGTAATGTGTCTGTATCTATTGTTAATGTTGTCTATGTTAATGTGTCGTGTATCTCTGTAATGTGTCTGTAAATGTGTCTGTATCTCTGTAATGTGTCTGTATCTCTAATGTGTCTGTATCTATGTAAGTGTCTGTATCATTGTAATGTGTCTGTATCTCTTGTAATGTGTCTGTAATCCTCTATGTAATGTGTCTGTATCTCTGTAAGTGTGTATCTTGTAATGTGTCTGTATCTCTTAATGTTCTGTAATGGTGTCTGTATCTATGTAATGTGTCTGTATCTATGTAATGTGTCGTCTGTATCTATGTAAATGTGTCTGTATCTATGTAATGTGTCTGTATCTATGTATGTATCTGCTTCCATGTAATGTGTCTGTTATCTCTGTATGTGTCTGATCTCTGTAATGTGTCTTAATGTGTCTGTAATATGTGGTCTCGCTCTGGTAATGTGTCTATCTTGTAATGTGTCTGTAATGTGTCTGTATCTGATGTGTTAAATTCTGTAATGGTGTCTGTAATGTGTTCCTGTATCTATGTGAATGTGTCTAATCTCTGTAATGTGTCTGTACTCTATGTAATGTGTCTGTATCTACGTAATGTGTCTAGTATCATGTAGCTGTGTCTGTATCTATGTATGTTGTTTAATGTGTCTGTATCTATGTAATGTGTCTGTTGCGTATCGTCATGTGTCTGTATCTATGTAATGTGTCTGTATCTCTGTAAATGTGTCTGTATCTATGTAATCCGTGTCTAATGTGTCTGTGAATCTCGTAATGTGTACCTGTATCTGTATGTGTCTGTATGTACTGTAATCGTGTCTGTAATGTGCATGTATCTCTGTAATGTGTTCTCGTAATGTTTCTGTAATGTGTCCTGTATCTATGTGAATGTGTCTGTATCTACGTATGTGTCTGTAAATGTGTATGTATCTCTGTAATGTGTCTTGTAATCTCTGTAATGTGGATCTCTGTAATGTGTCTAATCTCTGTAAATGTGTCTATCTCTGTAATGCTGCTGCTGTAAATTGTCGGTATCTAATGTAATTGTAAATGTATCTATGTAATGTAATGTATTTATCGTAAAACATAGGGACCACATGTAAAATAAGTCCGCAGACTTATTTGTGCAATCTCTTTAAAAACAACATCCTGGTCACTTTAAAAAACTGTATTTACATTGTATATGTATTTTTTTTAACTGATCTTTAAAAACTTAACTTTAACTTTTAAACATCAATCAATCCAAGCTGTGCAGCAGCCGTCTTGGGATGAATGGAAAAGAGACATTCT
>NW_019944802.1:40067-41125 GCF_002910315.2 Salvelinus sp. IW2-2015 | reverse complement strand
TGTAATGTGTCTGTATCTCTGTAATGTGTCTGTATCTCTGTAATGTGTCTGTATCTATGTAATGTGTCTAATGTGTCTGTATCTCTGTAATGTGTCTGTATCTCTGTAATGTGTCTGTATGTCTGTAATGTGTCTGTAATGTGCATGTATCTCTGTAATGTGTCTCTGTAATGTGTCTGTAATGTGTCTGTATCTATGTAATGTGTCTGTATCTACGTAATGTGTCTGTAATGTGTATGTATCTCTGTAATGTGTCTGTATCTCTGTAATGTGTCTCTGTAATGTGTCTATCTCTGTAATGTGTCTATCTCTGTAATGTGTCTGTAATGTGTCTGTATCTATGTAATGTAAATGTATCTATGTAATGTAAATGTATTTATGTAAAACATAGGGACCACAATGTAAATAAGTCCCAGACTTTATTGTGCAATCCTTTAAAACAACAATCCTGGTCACTTTTAAAAAACTATATCTTTGTTCTCTTTATTATTTTGGTTTAGGTCAGCGGTGTGACGAGGTGGTTTGTGTGTTTTTGTCTCGTCTAGGTGTTTTGTACTGTCTAAGTTTTTTTTGTAGAGTTAGGCGGTTGTTCATTATATGTTTATGTAAGTCTATGGTTGTTCTCAATTAGAGCAGGTGTTTTATAGTTGTCTCTGATTGGAAACCATATTTAGCAGCCATGTTCTTTGGGTATGTTGTGGTGTATGTTTCCTGTGTGAGTGTTTATGCCACACGCACTGTTTCGGTTTGTTCACGTTTATTGTTTTTGTATTTGTGTTCATGTCAGTTTTCTATATTAAAACATGGACACCTACCACGCTGTGTATTGGTCTGATCCTTGCTACACCTCTTCAGAGGAAGAAGAGGAAGACAGCCGTGACAGGAGATGTATTTTCTGTTTGATTGTGATTTGAAATGATACTGAAGTGGCTCAAATCATTATGCTTTTGTTTTATTGTGTGTGTGCAGAAAACCTGTTGGTAGAAATGTGAATATATTATATAATTAAAAATATGCATCATAATGTGAAAACTCTCTATTTCCCCCTCCGCTGATCA
>NW_019944802.1:23440-33891 GCF_002910315.2 Salvelinus sp. IW2-2015 | reverse complement strand
CTGTCTGCAGCCGGCTCTGATCGTGGTGTAATGAAACAGGCAGGGAGAGTGAGCTCGTCCGTGGTGGTCGGCGAACCCCTCAACCTTCCGGCCAATATCCCTGTGTGCCATTGACTGTACCACATAAGCTGAAGCGGCAAAGTCAATTTTCACATTAATAAACACACAGTTGCAATATAATGATTACTAACTGGGTGGGTTGAGATTATTAAATATAAAAGCACTAAACCTCTAAAAGCTTCACTTATACAAAAGTTTTATTTGAACCCTAAATGGTTCTCAAGTAGATTACTAAGAAAAGCTCGTACATTGTTTATAAATGACCTTTTTGTCTTTGTGCAGATTGCCATGTCTCATTTTAGATTAATTGAAAATGATACTTTTTTCAAAGGATCTCTCTTTTTCAAACAAGCATTGCAGAGCTACAATTTCAATTTCATCCCCCGGAAAATATAGAACAAATATTACAACAAATATTATGGCTGAACTCAAATGTGCTGGATGATAAAATACCTGTATTTATGGGAAATATGTTTGAACGTTGTGGATTGTTGTGTTTTTTTTTCACCTTAAAATGCATCAATTTCAAAATGAGTTTTGTGAATGAGGGTTTGTCCACTTTGTTGCCATAGTTAATGAGTTGAGTGTGAATGGAAACCACAGATAAGCATAATAATAATAATAATATCATCATAATACTCAATGAGGTGTGAAAGATAACAATTTAAAGTGAGGTGGAGACGCCTAACAGAACACACCAGAATAACATTATGATTCATAACCTTTAGAAATATCTGTAGATTGATAAACAGAGCAACTAAAATATAAGAATGAGCCAATACCTGCTACAGACCAGAGAAAGACCACCAACACACTTCCTGCTGTTCTCAAGGCCATTGTTGCATCTCCCACCCTGCAGTCTTAGAAACATAAACAACAACTCACTCTATAGCCGGTGAATAACTCCATACATTGAAGTAGAAACTGTAAATGGGGTACAGGGCCTCATTACTGTGTTGTGTTGTATTGTGCTATATGGTTGTCTATGTGAATACTGTCTGTCTGTAAGTCTATTGCATTGTGTATGTAATGTGTGTGACGTGTTGCATGTCTGTCTATGTCTGTCTATCTAAGATGACATGCTGCAAATGATGCAAAAATAATTTCCTAATGGATACAATAGGCATCACCATCATCATCATTATAAACAACAACAATAACAATCACTTATTGAACAGATCTGTAGTAATGTAAACACATATTTCTACATTGATTGTTGTGAAGCTGTTTATTCTCAGATCCCCAAATATAGGAGGATAAATGTTCAATCCTCTACAGTTCGTCAAGCTGTACAGCAGCCTAGAGACTGACCACCATGTTCAATGATAACTCCTTTCCCCAAGCTGTGAGGATAAACAACAAGTGACTCGCACGCACGCACGAACGCTCGCACGCACGCACGCACGCACGCACGCACGCACGCACACACACACACACACACACACACACACACACACACACATCTGTAGTGAAGACCCATAAGGCCC
Source organism: Salvelinus sp. IW2-2015 (assembly GCF_002910315.2). Classification (NCBI taxonomy): domain Eukaryota; kingdom Metazoa; phylum Chordata; class Actinopteri; order Salmoniformes; family Salmonidae; genus Salvelinus; species Salvelinus sp. IW2-2015. The sequence continues at coordinate 32,344 of NW_019944802.1, read as the reverse complement.
ATGGAGTCTGTATCAAAGTCTAGAGAGCTGGTTGTTATGGATGTAGAAAAGTTAAAAAACACATCCTACACAGTAGAGATGTCATCCTCCCTATCAGTCACAGTATAGATGTCAACCCTACTCCCTATCAGTCACAGTATAGATGTCAACCCTACTCCCTATCAGTCACAGTATAGATGTCAACTCCGCAATCAGTCTGGAGCTAAAGGGCCCTCAGATAAATCCACTGTGTCATTCACATCCACACACTGGTCCAACACTCCTACACTGAGACACTTTATGAATACTGGCCCTGATGTAACAACCATAACTGTCACATCCTGATCTGGTTCACCTGTCTTTGCTGTCTCCACCCCCCTCCAGCTGTCGCCCATTTCCCCCCTTATCCCTTGTGCATTTATACAGTGGTGGAAAAAGCACCCAATTGTCATACTTGAGTAAAAGTGAGTCACCCAGTAAAATACGACTTGAGTAAAAGTCTAAAAGTATTTGGCTTTAAATAATATGATATAAAGTATCAATTAAATGTAATTGCAAAAATGTACTTAAGTATCAAAAGGAAAAGTAGAAATCATTTCAAATTCCTTGTTAAAAACCTCTCTGGGATAGGCGGGACGCTTGCGTCCCACCTGGCCAATAGCCAGGGAAAATGCAGAGCGCCAAATTCAAATAAAATTATATAAAAATCAAACTTTCATTAAATCACACATGTAAGATACCAAATTAAAGCTACACTCGTTGTGAATCCAGCCAACATGTCAGATTTCAAAAAGGCTTTTCGGCGAAAGCATAGGATTATCTGATGTTAGCTATTATTAGCTATTATCTGATGATAGCACAACAGTAAACAAAGAGAGTGTAGCATATTTCAACCCTGCAGGCGCAACACAAAACGCAGAAATAAAATATAAATCATGCCTTACCTTTGACGAGCTTCTTTTGTTGGCACTCCAATATGTCCCATAAACATCTGAATGGTTAGTCCTCTGGGTTTTGCCTGCTACATAAGTTCCGTTATACTCACAGACATGATTCAAACAGTTTTAGAAACTTCAGAGTGTTTTCTATCCAAATCTACTAATAATATGCATATCTTATATTCTGGGGATGAGTAGAAGGAAGTTGAAATTGGGCACGCTATTTATCCAAAAGTGAAAATGCTGCCACCTATCCTGGAGAAACCAGATGGCACAACTGTTCGTGTTTTTTTTTATGTGCGGATAGCCAGGGGCTCCAACACTCAGAAATCATTCAGAAACAAAGCATTTGTGTTTAGTGAGTTTTCAGATCAGAGGCAGTGGGGACGACCAGGGATGTTCTCTGTTTAGTGAGTCCGTCAGATCAGAGGCAGTAGGGATGACCAGGGATGTTCTCTGTTTAGTGAGTCTGTCAGATCAGAGGCAGTAGGGACGACCAGGGATGTTCTCTTGATAAGTGCGTGAATTGGACCTTTTCTGTCCTGCTAAACATTCCGAATGTAACGAGGACTTTTGGGTGTCAGGGAAATGTATGGAGTAATAGGTACATCCTTTTCTTTATGTAGTGAAGTGAAAGTGAAAGTTGTCTAAAATATAAATGACGAGATTACGTTGGCGATCAAATAGACCACCATTGCCCTCTGTTCTATTGTAAATAAGAACTTGTAAATAAGGCCATCATTGTAAATAAAATTGTGTTCTTAACTGACTTGCCTAGTTAAATAAAGGTTAAATAAAAAAACTTTCACCACATAAGCTGCTGCTACATCTTAGTCTACTAGCTATCCTGATGCCTCGTCTCTTTGCTCCTACCTATGGGGCAGCAGGTAGCCTACAAGTTAAGAGCGTTGGCCCAGTAAAGGTTGCTGGTTCGAATCCCTAAACAGGCTAGTTGGAAAAATATGCAGTTCTGTCCTTGAGCAAGTCAGTTAACACCCAACAACAACTGATCCCTGGTGCCGATGACGTCGACTAAGGCCCCCAGTGTTGTTCTGTTTCAGAGGGGTCAAATGTAGAAGACACATTTCAGTTGAATGCATTTAGTTGTGCAACTGACTGGGTATCCCCCTTTCCCTTATATGTGTGTACATAACCACCTCAATTACCTCGTACCTCTGCACGTCAACTAGGTACTGGTAAATAGACGTGTGATTTTTACTCATTATTGTTATGTTATTCACTGTGTATTTATTCCTTGTGTCACTATTTAAAACGTTTTACTTTGTATTGTTGGAAAAGGACCCGTTAGTAAGCATTTCAATCCACCGTCACTGTGTCTCATGTTAATACCACTCCTAAACACGACCCACCATCACTGTCTCCTGTTAATACTGTATTACTCTTAAACACAACCCTCCATCACTGTCTCATGTTAATACTGTATTACTCCTAAACACAACCCTCCATCACTGTCTCATGTTAATACTGTATACTCCTAAACACAACCCTCCATGCACTGTCTCATGTTAATCCACTCCTAACCACAACCCTCCATCACTGTCTCATGTTAATTACTGTAATTACTCCTAAACACAACCCACCATCAACTGTTCATGTTAATACTGTATTACTCCTAAACAACAACCCTCCATCACTGTCTCATGTTATTACCACTCCTAAACACAACCCTCCATCACTGTATCATGTTAACCGACTCCTAAACACAACCCCCATCACTGTCTCATGTTAATACTACTCCTAAACACACCCTCCATCACTGTCTCATGTTAATACCACTCCTAAACACAACCTCCCATCACTGTCTCATGTTAATACCATCCTAACACAAACCCTCCATCACTGTCTCATGTTAATACTGTATACTCCTAAACACAACCCTCCATCACTGTCTCATGTTAATACTGTATTACTCCTAAACACAACCCTCCATCACTGTCTCATGTTAATACTGTATTACTCCTAAACACAACCCTCCATCACTGTCTCTGTTAATACCACTCCTAAACACAACCCCCATCATCTGTCTCATGTTAATACTATACTCCTAAACACATCCCTCCATCACTGTCTCATGTAATACACTCCTAAACACAACCACCATCACTGTCTCATGTTAATACCACTCCTAAACACAACCCTCCATCACTGTCCTGAATACACTCCTAAACACACCTCCATCACTGTCGTCATGTAATACTGTATCCCTAAACACAACCCACCAATCACGCTCACTGTTAATACCACTCCAAAACAACCTGCCATCACTGTCTCATGTTAATAACACTCCTAAACCACACCCACCATCACTGTCTCATGTTAAACCCTCCTAACCCTAACACCCCATCACTGTCTCATGTAAACTCAACTCCTAAACACAACCTCCATCAACTGTCTTATTTACAATACCACTCCTAAACACAACCCTCCATCACGGTCTCTGTTAATACACATCCTAAACAATCAACCTCACCATCACTGTCTCATGATAATAAACCACTCTAAACACAACCCTCCATCAGCTCACTGTCTCATGTTAATACTATTACTCCTAAACACACACCCTCCATCACTGTCTCATGTTAATACCACTCCTAAAAACAACCCTCCATCACTGTCTCATGTTAATACTGTATTACTCCTAAACAACAACCCTCCATCATCGTCTCCATCACTGTCTCATGTTAATACTGTATTACTCCCGAAAGCTCTTAAACGAAGCACCACCCAAATCAACCTCCTTACTCTCACTCTACTTTAGTCCATTTTCAAAAAGATCTCCACAACAATCTATTGCTGTCAGATTCCTTAAAATAGCATGCAAAGTATTATATATGAAACCACATGTACAATACTGTGATCAGATGAATATGCAGAAAATACATCTACAGAGTACACTGTACATAACAGAATCATCTACAGGTACACTGTACATAACAGAAAAACACAACATCATACATTCCAATTGCATCGCCATGCATATAACAGGATACAGAAGTTCATGGTTACAAACAAATGATAAAATATACATATTTTTAGATATCGTCAAGCATACTTACAGAGTAAAGGGTAGACGTGTTGTAAGTTAACTTCGCAGTCTATATGAAATAGACACTGAGTGTGAAGTTTGAGATCTGTGGTTAACACATTGAATGAGTCTGTGTCCATAGAGTTTAATAGAGGGCGCACTTGCTTCAAAACCTGTTTTAGCATGGCTAAAGCCTTTGAATACAAACTTCAGTTGGTTTACCGACTGTCATTAAACTTATGGAAGTTGAAAAAGAAAGACATAACACTTAAAATGGAGATAGTCCTCAATGGCTCTTCTCATTCTGTTGCAGACGACATAATGACAAAGATGGAGCCTCTATCCAAATCTATGTCAGGGACCAAGAAGCTGATGCAGAGGGCTTRCTTCCTCAGTCACACATACAGTGTTCGAGAGCATCAAAACTGTGATGCATCATGGGTAAATTGTGACTGACTGACTGACTGAGTAGTTATTTATCATGCAAGGTAATTTGTAGATATAAAGTCGGCRGCAATGTCAAACACTCCTACATTTACATAACATTATAGCATTTGTAGCAAAAATCTKATTCAAATCATGGGACCGATAATAATATTTCACAGATTAACATCCTGTTCAAATCATCTATAAGTGACTTTCTTGAGCTTCACATTGAATTTTATACATTTGGATGATTTGGACATGATGTGCAAAAAATGCTAATATTGGTCGCAAGACTTGAATGGGATTTGTGCCACAAATGCTAAAACATTAGCAAGTGGAAACAGTACCAGGGGAAACTAAACCAAAGCATGGATTGCTGACATACCATGTCCATAGACTATTAAACGGGTAAGGAAACCAATGTGCCCTTTTGTCATTTGGGTGAACTATCTCTTTAAAGCTAATTTACTGTAAAATATTATAGATATCATAGCAATATGTTAGTTCTCTTCGGTCCAGGTTGTGTGGTTGTTCTCTTCAGTCCAGGTTCTGTGGTTGTTCTCTTCAGTCCAGGATCTGTGGTGGTTCTCTTCAGTCCAGGTTCTGTGGTGGTTCTCTTCAGTCCAGGTTCTGTGGTTGTTCTCTTCAGTCCAGGTTCTGTGGTTGTTCTCTTCAGTCCAGGTTCTGTGGTGGTTCTCTTCTGTCCAGGTTCTGTGGTGGTTCTCTTCTGTCCAGGTTCTGTGGTGGTTCAAAGTTGGTGCCTTGTCGGATTTGTAAAAAATGGTTTGTCATGAAACACTTATTTATTTATTTAAATGTAACCTTTATTTATTTAAATGTAACCTTTATCCGGTTGTGATACAGCCCGGATTTGATCCAGGGTGTCTGTAGTGGTGCCTCAAGCACTGAGATGCAGTGTCCGCTGCGCTACCTGGGAGCCCCAAAATCATGTTCTAGTGCTGTCCCCAACTAAAATACATCTTGGTCAACCAAGAGTCATCTGTTCTGTCTACTAAGCGCCCCATGTGTTTTTATAAAATCTATATGTACTGAACATGTCTGATGCTTTAAGCACGCTGTTTCATTAAATAAATAAGACACACAAATGACTAGAGGGAGCCAGTCGTCAACATAACCTGACCAGAGAGAGCCAGTCATCACTATAACCTGACTAGAGGGAGCCAGTCATCACTATAACCTGACCAGAGGGGCGTGTCGTCAACACAACCGACCAGAGGGAGCGGTCGTCAACAAACCCGACCGGAGGGGAGGTGCGGCTTGGTCAACACAACCCGTACCAGAGGGGAGCCGGTCGTCAACACAACCCGACCAGAGGGAGCCCCCCTCAGTGATTAATATACATTCTATCTAAATGAAAATTATACAAATCTAAAAGTAACTTTTATTGCCATTGCCAACTATGTAAAAAAATAGCCTACATAAAGCCAACAAATAAAAACATTGCATTCTGCAGGTAGAAAATATCCTGATAAAAATAAATATCCTAGAAATCACATTGGTTGCACATGGCCTGTCTACTACAAACTTGAAACATTGTATCAACTTGGTCAGGAAACTCGGATAGCAAGCTTGCAACATTGTATAAAATATTCTAGGCCCTCAGTTTCCTGCTCCAGTGAGTTCTGGACAGACACAGCTGTAGGCTATTTGTGCAACGGATAAGAAGTAATCAGGTATTTTATAACATTTCCACTGGATCAGATCATTACGTTTTCCCCTTTAATGCTGAGTGGTTATCGAAAGGGTGAGAGCTGGAAATATTTTACGAAAATACTTTGAGGAACTATTGATTTAGATTTTTGTGCATTTGATTGTGATTTTTACTTGCTGTTTGGAGGTGAAGAAAAAGTTACTTTGAGAAGCTCCACAACTCATTAGTGGTGCAGCGTTAAGACAATGAGAAATACTATCAGACATCCCCAAATGGGCACATTTATAGGCCTACATTTGTGTGCAGGCCAGGTAGACTAGTCCTACTTCTATATGCGTAATCAGGTGTGCGTCCTTACTCAACATTGACAGGAGTGTTTCAAACAAAAGACAATGAATAAATTGACAAAACTGACGCATCTTGTAGGGTCAAGTCTGGCTGGTCTGCCATGGGCTGTTTAATTTAGTATCCGTAGGGGTCGGCATCGGGAATGATTGTATTTCCCCATAGTATGTTGTACCGAAGTTGAATGACTGAAAGGGAGTGTAACTTTGATTATAATTGCACTTCCCTGAAGGAGGGAAATGAGGTTCAACACCTGTTTGTGTTTTGATGTTTGTGCATTTGATTGTGATTTCTACTTGCTGTTTGGAGGTGAAGAAAAAGTTATTTTTGAAAAGCTCCACAACTCATTAGTGGTGGTGCGTTAAGACAATGAGAAATACTATACTGTACTGTTGACTTCTGTAATGGAAAAAGCCTTGGTTTCATGCATGTTAACATCAGAAGCCTCCTCCCTAAGTTTGTTTTACTCACTGCTTTAGCACACTCCGCCAACCTTAATGTCCTTGCCGTMTCTGAATCCTGGCTTAGGAAGGCCACCAAAAATTCTGAAATTTCCATCCCCAACTACAACATTTTCCGTCAAGATAGAACTGTCAAAAAGAGAGTTGCAATCTACTGCAGAGATGGCCTGCAAAGAGTTCTGTCATACTTTCCAGTCCATGCCCAAACAGTTCGAGCTTCTAATTTTAAAAATTCTATGTTGTTATTTATGGGTTAGAGTACGATGTATGTCACTGCGCAACAACACAACCAAAAGTGCTTCTTCGTTCATCTACAGGTATATATTGTTTGTTAGTTGGGCCATTCGCAACACGTGTACATAACCGGCTCATTGTCAGTCCTGATGGAAAAGCTAGAAAGTAGTATTTTGTACTTGTTACAGTGTTTTTAAAATCAAAGCGATTGATTGCGATGATGACACAAACATTAATTAAGCAGGGACATCAAAAGCGATCCTTTACATGGTTAACAGTGATATCAAATGAGAATCCCAAATTTGTATATATCCAAATAGTGTGAAAATGCAACTGTAAATGTAAAATTACTTCCCTAGTTTCCCCTAATTCACATTCAGAATGACATTGTGAAAAATACTAAAAACTCTTTGCCTCACCATTTTTGCCTCCAGGCAAGAGTATACAAATTCCAAACTAGACTCAATTTAGAATTAAAAATGGTCCTCATTACCAGATATACTACATCCATAACTATCGGTTTCCTCATTAGCAGGGAGGAGTTTCTACAATCAAATTGTAGTGCTTTGCCCTCGTGCCGCAATTTTATTAAAACAGAAAGGGGCCTATATTGGAGACCAAATGTCGTCTGGCACACTGCTTACACTGCTTGAGTTTCAAACAACATTAATAACTTATTTCTAGCCTACAATCATTGATGTTACTACTAATGTGAAAACAAGACAAAATATGATTATTGTTGCTCATTTTAAGACAATTGTCAAATAACTTTAACATTCATTACAGATGTCAATTGTTGTAAAACATCATGGCTACGCTGTTGGCATCACCTTTTTAAACTTGTTGTTCACACAGGAGAGATACTTCATATCGTGGATCCTCTGGGAGCCTCAACAACCTCATGATGCTGAAGAGGCAGAGAAGAGTCTCTCCAGATCAGAACACCTCAATAAACACCTGCAGAGATCCACAGGGAAGAAACTCACTGCTGCTCTGACTGTGGGAAGAGATTCACCTCCTCAGCAGGCATTAAAATTCATCAGAGAATCCCACGGAGAGAAACCTTATAGCTGTCAATGTGGGAAGAGTTTTACTACTTCTGGCTATCGGACAGTGCACCAGAGAACACACACAGGAGAGAAATCTTACAGCTGTGATCAATGTGGAAGAGTTTTACTACATCTGGCTCTCTGACTCAACACCAGAGAACACACAGGAGAGAAACCTTATAGCTGTGGTCAATGTGGGAAGAGTTTTTCTACATCTGGCTCTCTGACTACACCAGAGAATACACACAGGAGAGAAATCTTATAGCTGTGATAAATGTGGGAAGATTTTTGGTCAATCTTTCCATCTGGTATACACCAGAGTACACACACAGAGGAGAAACCTTATAGCTGTGTGCAATGTGGAAGAGTTTTGGTCAATCTGGCCATCTGACAGTGCACCAGAGAAGACACACAGGAGAGACACCTTATCGCTGTGATCAATGTGGGAAGAGTTTTTCTACATCTAGCCAGCTGACATCACACCAGAGAACACACACAGGAGAGAAATCTTATAGTTGTAATCAAATGTGACAAGAAGATACTCTGATAAAAGATCTCTGATTAAACATCAGAAAATACATGAAGGAGTTATTTTGTGATTCAATTAAAAATGTCACAATGTAGAATGTTTTAACATTGTAGTAGGAGTATTTTAATAATGTCATAGTGTAGAATGTTTTAACATTGTAGTAGGAGTATTTTAATGATGTCACAATGTAGAATGTTTTAACATTGTAGTAGAGTATTTAATAAT